>NC_135507.1:6608702-6766202 GCF_052857255.1 Amblyomma americanum | reverse complement strand
GCGAAGGGCAGGCTGGCTGCAAGGCCCACACGGTTCTTCTCCGTGGCCAAATGCTTTTCCGAATTCAATTACAAGCTTTCTCGAGGGAAACGCACAGAACTCGGCCGGAACTCACGACGACGAATCGCTCCACAGAAGCAAGAGGGAAAAAAAAATACCGAGGGGAATTTAAATGCGCAAGCGCCGGCGGAAAGCTCTTTAAGCGAACCCTTTAACCACGGGCCGACCTCAATAATTCCTCGGCCAATACTTCACTCGAAAGCAAGACACACAGACCTTTTCCTTTCTCCAAGGAAGGCAAGCACTGAATCGTGGAAAGAAATATGGGAACAGAGCGGAAAAAGAAACAGGGCAAGAGAAACCAAATTGTAGCGTCGCAGTCGTAAATTATCGAACGCAGATGTTAGATGCATTCTTAGCAAAAACGCGATATTTATTGGTTTGGAGGTGATATTTCGCTTCAACAGAAGTCATTGTATCCGGTTTATACTCAACGCCACCGCGAAAGTGCCACTTGGGAGCAGTTCATACAATTTTGAAAAAGGCGGCTGCAGGACACTCCCTTTTGTCCCGATATAAAGTTAAAACGTAAATAGCAAAGCAGACTGTATAGAAAGGAGAAAATAAGGGAAGAAATAATAATTAGGAAGAAGAATAGAAAGCACGGTAAATACCAGTTTTACAGAAATGACGTTCAAAATGGTCTTTCTAGAATCGGAATTTTCTTTATTGCTGTGAACTAATCGTAAAACTTAGCGCTCAATGAACACCGTAAAATAAACGAATGCTACGAGGCAGGGTATAAATCTGCGATATGATATTTTAAGCCTGATTGCAAAGAATGATAAAATGTAGAATGTAACCTGGGAATGCAAGGAATGTTTTGTAGACTTCTGCAAAACACTCCTTACGTTGGCTGATGGTTTCATTCATAGAAGAATACCGCACTCTCTTCGTCCTTTAATGTTTCGAAGAGTAAAATCCACAGAAAACTAAAAAATAATAAAAGCAAAATAACAGACAGTCAGCCCTTCTATGTATGAGGCCTCCATGCAATGCGCGTTGCCCTCGGATATTCCAAGAGGACAACGAAAGAAGTTGAATGTTCCTATACTTAAAATTCGAATTTTCTGCGATGATAAAAAATATACTATAACTGACATTTTGGCTCCCGTCACTAAGCTTTGTTCATACGAAAATACTTGTTTCGAAAAGGCACTCTTGAGAATTAAAGTGAGATCACGAACCAAAAAGGTAGGCAAAATAAGGATGTTACGATGCCTCGCAGTTGTTCTCCAAGGGCCACTTCCTTTGAAGCATTCCTGTCCCACTGGAATATAGGAAATTCTTTCTCACCCTCTTTCTTAACAAATTCACAACCAGACTAAATGCTGAGTAGCAAGCGCAGCTCCTCTAGCTGACTCGTTGCAGCCAATATTCTCCTTGACCTCGCCGCCTGGTATAAACCCTCGGTAGAGGGCGAACAATGCAGCTCGCGTGCCGAGCACTTGTCCGAGGAGAAAGCGAAACAAGATATCACTGTGTTTCTTTTCTCCCCAGGTCGGACAGGAGTCAATAGGGAGAGCGTGCCCGCTTTCATCGGCCAAGCTGATCTCTGCCGGCTTGGCATGTCACTCTTTGCGTTTCTTTGCGTTTCTTGGGTCCCTTTCTTTCCATTTTCTGGCTTGTTTTCCCGTTCCTCTATAGTTCCTTTTCCAAGCTTTCCTACCCATCTTTTTTTTCTCCTTTCTACACTGAGTATTTTCTTTAGACAAAGTGAGTATTTTCTTTAGAGAAAGCTGTCGCGCATTCCAAGCAGGAGGCAGAGTCGATGACACGGTCACTAGATGACGCCAAGAGACGCAAGGCTGTGCCCTGTCGGAGTGAAGCGCTGACAAGCTCTCCTTACGGACGAGCGCGTTATGAACGCTCAGTCATTTTACCTCTTTTTGCAGATATTCGAGATGTTTATTTTTATATTTTGGCATGCAGGAAAGGTGATGCGGCGTCGCATCAGCTCTGTCCGAAACTCTGTTCGCTTAGTTAATATGTCTGTCGACATCAACCCCGTCAATTCTCCAGCCTTCCTCAAATTCTCTCTGTCTCAGTCTCTGTCTCGCATCTCAGCGGACACTGAACCACGCCGTATAAGGAAAGACATAAAGGAGGGACTGAAAGAAGGAAGGCAAAAAGAGGTGGCGTAGTGCAGGGCTCTGGAATAATTGCGACCACCTGGGGATTTTTACCGTGCATTGAGATCGCACAGTACACGGGCGCCTTCTAGCATTTCGTCTCCATCGCAACGCGGCCGCCGCGGTCGGGTTCGAACCCGGATACTCTGGATCAGTAGCAGAGCTTCCTAACCATTGAGCCATCGGGGCGGGTTTATTGTTACGTCTGTCTCTTAATTTAGCACTTCGAAGAGCTGACGGCGTCGAATCACTTCGGTTATAAGTGTTCAAAAGGATGGACGTCCGTGCTTGTGCTCGAACGGTGAGCATACAAATGGAGCAAAGAGTCATCACTGGAACTATTCCGCTACCTGCTACGTCACGAAAAAAATAAAAAAACTCAGCGCGGATGGTTTGCTTTCAGGACAGACGACACCACAATTTCATATGCGCAGAATTTTGCGGTGAGGTTATATTAGTAATAAAAAAAGGTGCATCCACCACGGTACATCGGCGCCATGCATAAAAAACTGCGGGCGCATCAAGCATGGCTAGCTCTGTCTTGCCCAGAAGATTTCGGTGTTCTAAAGACTTCAGGTACATGTATTTCATCTTGGCGAATGTTAAGTCTTGATCTAGAAATGTTCTTTTGCGCAAATAAAACGACACACGAGAAAGGCGACACACACACACATTTCTAGATCAAGATGAACAACCAACTCGCCCAACAGGAAGTTTTAATGAATTTTAAGTACAAACTGCATGACACGAGTTTGCAGCAATGCAAAGAAAGAGAGAGCGCGACAGAAGCGCTGCACGCGTCACACAGAAGAGAGACCAATGCACTCAATGGACGCATCCTGTTCTCCCGTACGCAACAGTGCACGTAACTGCCCATGGTGGCATAGAGAGCATACAGCGGAGGTAAGGGTAGGGAGGGAAATCGCGCGTGTCTTTAGACTATTACGTTGGTCGACCTCAGCGTGCTTGCCTGTTCCTCCAACGGTGAGTATGCGTTCGAGAGTGCGCGCTCGTTTCTGAAATTCCGCGTACTGTCACCACTGTCTCCGTACTAGATTCAAGCCGCTTCCTGACGAAATGGACGCCGTGGAGCGGAAGTCAGAGCAAAAACGTCCTCCCACACAACGCTTGCAAGGAGATCAGAGCAAATCGACCGCAAAATGAACACGCCGCGCCAAAAAGGCTGAAGCAAGAACTGAGTCGTCCATGTGCAAAAAAAAGATATCAAGTTTACGTTGCTACTTGTTACGTAAAATATAAGGCCAGGAAGCAGGCTGGGTAGAGGAGAGAACATCACTGATATTTGCTAAAGAAGGCATATGCCTGTAAGGCTCGTGTCCGCACGCGAAGCACGGAACGGTTGTCCAGTACCTCCGTCACCTGGCTGCCATTCACAACAACCAAAACACAACGACAACTACTTTTGTTCGAACTCGGCGCTAAGCCTGATTACGTAGACGCCTTCGAACGTGCGCAACTCCCCAAATAATGCACGCTTTTTGGGGCGGAAACGTGCACAAAACGAGAGGCTATAACCACCGCCCCTTCCGCCAAAATTAACCAGAATTTACCGGCGCTCGCGAACACCTCCGGCATGCGACAAAAGGCGATTCTCGCCTGCAACACGCAGGTAGGTCGAAGGTACGGGGCGTCTTAATAGAGAGTAGCTTTAGATGTTTCCGGTACGTCGGGCATAAAAGGCAAATAAACAACGAAGACAGGGAGGAAAAGGCTGCAAGCAGCTAAGGGAACGAGCGTCTTACGCGATTGCACGATACAGCGATCGCGACAAACGCGCCCTCTGCGTTCGACGACGAAGTATACGCAAGACAGAAAGAACTGCCCCAGCTGTGGTACACATTACGACGTGTAGGGGGCGGGATGTGTTGAGTACTGAGGTAGGAGAAGGGGAGGCAATGAGAACAAGCAAACACGCTCAAGAGTTTCTTGCGCTCGAGGCCTCATTAAATATTCAAGCGAGTTTTAAAAGGCGAGCACGCGTGCAGGCGAGTACATAAGAGCCTGTGCAACGGAGGTGCTGCCCCCGCATGCGGAAACTGCAGCGAGCTAAGAAGCGGAAGGACAGAGAACGAGGAGAACCTGTTTGCTGCTGTTAGGTGGGACTCAATGCTTACGCGCGAAGTTGAAAAATTTACAGGGAAACCGCAACCTAAGACTGGGTGCGGGACCTTCCTTCAGGGCACAACCTGGCGAATGTGCAAGCACGGGTAATCAGTTATGAGAACGAAGGAAGCAGAGATGAATAAATGCTTACAATGCCCAGACAGGCAAAGAACGTCGGAAACGACTCGAGTCGCCAAACATCGAAGCTCACAGCCAAGTGGCTTCGGGCTCGAGAAAAGGGAGTGGGAAGGAACATAGGGAACCGAAAATTCTGGATGTAGAATTCAAATATGGTATATGCCGGAAGAAACGCAGAGGGGCCGGGTTTCAATCAAAAAGAAAAGGAGGAGAAAGAGCATACTAGGGACCGCCATAAATTATGCAGAATAAAAAAAAAACTGGAAAAGGTGCGGCGAAGAGCTTGCGGTATGACCGCGAGGAAGGTTTCCCGAAACGGGAAGAAAGAAAACGACGTCATTAAGCGCAACAAGAAAGGAGAAGGAAAGATAGAAACAATAAAAAGAAGAGAGCATGTATATTCGCTGGAACAGAGTGATGTCCCAAGCAACGGGCCGGCAGATTGCACGCATAAGCGATGCGTCAGCCTACAGGGTGGCTGCGGTCACGTATTTGATAAAAGCAAAGAGACGAATTCATTTTTTTATAAATTCGAAATGAGTGACACCTTCTGGAGGAGTCCGTACTGAAAACAGAGGAGGGAACACGAACGAAAAAGTAATCAGTGAATGTGGCAGTTCCCAACTCAGGTAAAAAGAACGCAGAAATATCAAGAAAACGGAGGACAACAATAAGAGAAAACTATACAGATAAAGAAAGAAAAGAATAAGAGAAAACTACAAAAAGACTCTGAAATAAGAATTTGTACGAGTGGCAGTCGCACGAGAGCGCTCCTTGAGTGAGCAGTGTATGCAAATGCGGTTGAGGTATTTTTGGGACGCGTTTGGGATCGACGAGGGAGGAGACACGTCGGATTGAGGAGGAGTAACAGGGCCTACATCAATGTGAAACGACTCACCTGCACAAAATATGAACGCAAGCACAAATGAAATCACATATGTCCCGTCCCAAATGGATGGTTTTCCTTCGAGTCACGTACTGAGTACTTTCTTTATTCACGAATACTCTGCCAATATATATAAAAAAAATTAGCGGGCACTCCGGAATATGCCATCCACCGGCGACACTCATTATTCGCGGATTGGGATTTGTTGTTCAAGTTATATGGCTCCGAATAGATAAATAAGTAATGAGATTTTTTTCCTGCGGAGTTCGGAAGGTGAGCTCAACTAGCGCAGCTCCTGCATAATGAGAACGCTATTGCGGGCCGAAAAAGTGCTACAGAGACAGCGCAGCACCATGTATGCAAAAACTTGAGTCTGCGATACTGTATGCACTGAAGGACTGGAATATTTAACTTTGCTCAGACGTGCGCCACAATATGTACGGCAGTGAGATCGGACGAAATCACAGAATATAATGAAGACGTGAGCGACAGGCGGACAACGTCCATAAATTTCTCTGTAGAGTTCACATGCAAAATAATTAAGAAAAAAACGAAATATATAGAAGCCCTCTCAATTAAAACGAACAAAGCTAAAAACTGGGAGAGAAATGTGAAACCAGAAAAACTACGACAGGAAAGGAAACAGGAAAAAAAGAGCGATGGAAAAACTAGGATAAAAATTTGAAAGCATAAATAAGAGCTATAGATAAAAAGAATCTGGAAGCAAGCGAAAACCAGACTAAAGAGAAAAAAAAAGATTAGGCAAAGAAGACATACACGAGCTTCACGTGATAGGCGGGATAGGTGACGGGAGGTTTTCGTACGTAGTACGAGAAGGGTTAAAGGGGTTTGCGAGGCGACGCATTGCGCGAGCCACGCTACGAGCGAAGTGAAGGACGGCGCCCCGTCAGGCGAGCCGTCATCACCATCAGTCATCTCGGGCCTCATCAGCGGACCCCATGCCTGAAGCTCGCCCCCCCTCCCCTGACCCCTCCTCACATTACGTGCGAGGCTTTCATCCTCGTCTACAAGCACTGAGAAAAAGAAAAAAATATCTCCCCCCCCCCTTCTTCTTCTCCATAAAGCGCTCTCCATCGCATAACTATTCCCTGATTTTTCGTATATGCTTCACCGCCGGGTGTCCTAGCGTTCAGCTCGCGGGCTCCTTTGCAGCACGCACTGAGTTGCCTTGCCAGAACCATGCTTACAACCCCTGCCTCAGCCCCTACCCACACTTCAATCTCCTTTCAACAATCATGTCTTCCCTTAGTCACCCCACCCCCAACCCTTCGCCTTTTATGCAACTCCTACACCATCACACTCAGTCTTCTATGTTCTCTATGCTCCAGCGAGCAGCGTGCTGGAACAGCCCATTCTTGCCACCTACACAAACAACATCGGGGGCCGTGAAACGCGCCAACGTCCTGTAAGCTCATATTTTTTTCTCCTCCTGTGTTCGTTTCAACGGTTTCCTTCGCGTCACTGATGGGTTCTGTCAAGCACGTATGCACGTACGTGCGTTTTGCCCTGTGTGTCTGTGCATGCGCGCACGTGCCTATAACAGTTGCTCACCGCCACTTAGTACACCTCCCCCGATCTTTCAACCTTCAGTGCCACGAGCGAGACACGCCCGACCCCGTTCAAAATCAAATTTGCGCCCCGGTAAAACTCCTGCCCCTTGTAGACTCACCCGCGCACCCGTCCCTACCACGTGCCGGCATTAGAATTTCATCAAGCAAGAAATAGAGAGAGAGGCAGAAATAGGCACACTACCTTTTCAGACACTCGGACCCTTCCAACAATTTTCAACGAATAAATTTGTGCTCCCTTTTTCCGTGGTGATATTTCTTTTTACAGTTCGCAGCAAAAGTTAACGGGGCGCGGTGTGCGGTAAGAAATTAGTTTAGGGCAAAAGCGCCAGAAATGTCAGGAACCATGATGGAACATGCAATTGCCATCAACTGGTATCAATACCAGGCGCCTTGAAAACTAGAGAGCGCTGGAATAAATTGATTTCCAGTGCATGCATCCCGTAAACTTGCTACACACAGTACAATATACATGGCATGCGTTTCAAGAAGGGTGTTTTGAACTTGAGGTATGCTTGCAGGCGCTCAAGGTTATTGTAGAGGTAAGTACATACCGCGTGCTCCAGGACGTTCACGCAAAATAAGCTGCCGGCGTACGAAAAGAATAGCGCGATCGAAGCTTTGGTCGATAGACTTCAGGTAACACAGTTTACTCTTGGGACATGCATAGAGATTCACTTCAGGCAACCATGGAGCGCCAGGTATCAGGACGCTGAGGCAAACTGTGCGTCGCACTCTTTCGGCACTTTAGAACCTCTGGGGCTAGCATAAGTGGCCCGTAACACGCCTCCACAGGATTGCTTGTGTATTGCTGACTTTTCACAGAGGCTATAAATGCAGATTTTTTTTTTCCCGAGACACAGAAACATCAGAGGGTGGACACAACCCACGCAGGCGTACTGAACAGCTCCTACATGCTTCAGGAGATTTCAGCATCTGTGCGCAAGTGACCGGAAACTTTCGGAGACATTGAAGTGCGTGTGTTCCTCTGAATGAGTTTGCGGAGAGCACTTCAAAAAGAAAGAAGTTGGATATCTGGGCTGGTTAGTGCCACAGAGAACATGAACCGCGACATAGAGAAGAAACCATCTGATTTCAAATATGGAGCGAGACAGATATTAGCGAGACAGATAGCTGGTGGAGGGAAATTTTATAGGGTTTAACTTCCCAAAGTTCCTCAGGCTATAAGCGATGCCGTAGTGAAAGAATATGAATAATTTCGATCACCTGAGGTTTTTTAACGCTGAATAACGTCACACAGTACATGGGCGTCTAGCAATCTGCCTCCATCGAAATGCAACCGGCACGACCGGGATCGTACCCGCGTCTTTCGGGTCAGCAGCCAAGCCTCATAACCACTGAGCAGCCGCGGCGGCTCACGGTTACTGTTTTGTAAAAAGTCAGTTTAAAAATTACGCGCGCACATAGTACAGTGGTTAAGCTAACGCTACTAAGCTATTAAGGCTATTTCGCAGAGGAAAAAGTTGAAAGTTTTTCATTGTCACTGCTTCGACACGCGTCTCAAAAAGTTTTAAATAGGGCAGAAAATTTTCGCCAAAGCTCTTCGTTTGAAGGTGACGCCTATGCCGACCTATGAGTTAAGCGAAATTAAAATGAGATACAAAAAAGCAAAATGACTGCGTGCATGATTGGAGATTTGAAAAAGAGAGCTGTGAAAGAAAAATCACGAAAGGCGGCACACTTGCAGGCTCACGTTAGTTATGAAAAGATTCTTATGCAATGACCGCAAACGCAAGAAAACCACCGCGCTGGGTGCAGCTCGCTAGTTTTTCTCGCATCTTTCATCCTATTATTTTTTTATTGCCGTCTCGTAAAACTGCCGTACCTGAGTCCAGCAAGACCAATGCAATCATCTTGGAGAAAGCTTAAGTTACCCAACGGTTCGAACAACAGAAGTGGTTCATAAGTTCTCCCCGAAAGTAAAACACAAATCTTCATAACCTATGTGATGGCCGTTACATAAAAAGGGGGCTGACGATAGCACACAGTTCTGATTAAGGACTCGGAATTTAGTAGAGAAATTCCGTGTAATAAAGTGGAAAATATTAAGTCCTGCAGTATAAAAACTTCTGCTAGCCGTTCGGTGACTCCGTTCGTTTTAGCCTGAAAGGTCCGATTCGTCACATCCGCAATATCGGCGCAGCTCTAACATCGTGGAGGGCACCAAATTTGAACGTTCATTCAAAAAACAAGCAGCCGCAAAGCAAAAATATGGATTCTTCATCGTAGTTTAGTGCTACGACACAAGCTTCTTTCCCACTTTTCAGAGAATTTTATATCAAGGCTAAAAATTTCTCCCGTGGGCGGGACGGCAGATTTCAGGAATGGGATGCACATCACGGGACAGATGGCAGCACGAACATTTTCACTTCGCTGCTCACCACCGTCCATGTTGAGACCTTTTGTTTCCCTGCCATAACATACTTTATCAACTTTTCATTTTTTTATCTGCCTGTCAACAGCAGAGATACATTGGTCATGTCGGCGCGTTTGTTTCTTTTTTTTGCAAAAAAAGTAATCAATACATACTGCCTTCCCCTTGCACGACACGAACAGTTTGCTTTCTTAAAATAAAAGTAAACAAACACGACCGATGACCTCAGCCTCAATATTCGCGGCTATTTGCCTTCGTGACGTCCACTTTCCAGGTGGTGCACTAGGGGGAAACCCTGCCAGCCACAATAAAACTGAAAAAAACAAAACAAGACAGCTTTCGTCTATCATCTCCCTTTGAGGAAGAAAACGTATAACAAAGAATGTAGTGACGTGGGCCACACACTGCACGGACGTGTGCTCTACAGACGTCTTATGAATTCATTCACCCCGAGGTGCTTGCCTCCATAGGACCTTGTCCCACGCCTTGCCCTCGTTCTTCACATCAAGAAAGCTGCGGGCGCATGCACCGCATAAGCAGGGTGTAGCAAACAGCTGCCACGGCAAGCGAAACCAAGCTAAGTAAAGACAAGCCGCGTCCAGAAGACAGGATGGCATGGAACCCCTCGGAGCCGGCCACATTTGACTTTCCGGATCATCAAATCCCGGGTGCTGCTCCACGCGGGCTGGTGCTATGCGGACCCGCAAGACGCCCTTGAAGTGCTATGCATCCTGACTCAAGGCTTATAGGATGCAGCACTAGACCGGCGAGAGAGCACGGAGCCAAGACGAGCCCAGGGACAAGACACACGGGCGACAGTGTTTCTGCAGACAACAAATGTTACTATTTTTTTTCAGTTTCCTTCTTTTAAAACCAATTCCACAAAAAAAGGAAACGGGACATCGACCAGCCTTTCCCTCGTCCCATTTCTGCCGAGACGGCGTCTTTGGTATACCACTTATTTTCCTTATGTTGCAGCGTCGCGGTTTTTAAGCCGTCTCGAGCCGATATAGGACGGTTCTGCGTTGCACAAACCGCAGCGCAGTCTGATATCTGTGCAGAAAAAAGAGGAACGCCAGAGAGACGAAGAAAGAAATAATGCTGGTATTTTCGAGATTGTTTCTCTCCGCTGCTAGCGACGGGGATGGGGGGACACCCCACTCTCTTCGCTTTCCTCCGGTGGCGTGGTGCGGCAATGGGAGATTCTGCAACAGCCGAGGCGTAAGGAAAAATGGCACCTCGAAAAGAAAAACCCGCAACCCAGGCGGATTTTCCAGCTTTGCTTGAGTTGTCACGCTTCGCCACACACCCCATTTACTTTCGTTGCTTTCCGCTCATTCCTGTGTTGTTTGTTTGTTGTTTCTCCTTTTATTTTTGAGCGAAACCACGTAGCCACTCAGCGAAATCACTGACTATGCGCCAAAGCCAGCCTGGCCAAAGGGTCTGCCACGAGAAACACAATAAAACGAATAGTGCATAAGTGAACCCGAGAAAGCGAGCAGTCGGAGTGAAGGAACTCGGAATGAGAACTCAAGTAGACTTCCCACTTAACGCTAGCAGTAGAGGCTCCCCGAAAGGAAGGAGGATTAAGGAGAGTGACGGGCGGAGAAAGTGCATCTAAGTCGTACACAAGCTCGGATTATGTTGCTACGTCGCTACACTTAATGCATGCTTACACACCCCCACTACAGAAAGTTCTGAAGATGCGAGCTACAGATGAAAAGTAGCAGGCAAGGAAACTACGATGTCCGTGTCTCTGAGTGTGGCGGGTAAAGAAAATGCAAGCCGCAAACTCAGTGAAGATACGCATGCTTTACAGTAGTCGACGAGGAAAATACTTAAAAAAAATGGTTGCATAAACATATAAAACACGCACATCATTGGCAACTGCAGGTAAATAGCCAGTGTCTTTCATAATAATATAAGCCCGTGTACTGTGCCATGTAAGTGCACGTTATAGAACCCCAGGTGGTCGAAATTATCCCGATACCTCCACTACTGCGCCCCTCATAGCCTGCCAAACCGGTAAAGTACCTCTAGCCAGACGAAGTATGCTAGCACTAGATATAGTGAACATTTTGCGGCTGAACTTAATATAAGAGGAAATGGTGCCGCAACATAAAGGCGGCATCCAATTCCAGCCTGCAGTAGTAGTGCCTGTCACATCCATCGCCGATGATTTTTTTCTGTTAGTTATTAATCGTACAATCTCAATGCGAAGTGCGACGACCTCAGTATACACTTTCCCAGTCAAGAGGAAGGCTTGATGCCATGGAATCTACAAAAGAGCTGTGGTGTCTAGTACGCCGTATTTCATCAAAATTGCCGACTTCGTCAGGAAACTCGATAACCCAGAATCACTGCCATCACCGCAACCTTTCAGACATGCGTCAGCGAAACTGGAAGAAGCGCCATCATCATGGCCCTAACGTCTTCCGCCCATCAACATAAAGGTATTCGGAGGGTGCAAAAACATTTCGGTAAGCCCGAGGTGCACCCCAGACAACCTTCGTTGCGTGGGACACCATCCTCGAGCAATAAAAAATTTGACGAGTGAGAAAAAACAATTAGAGATGAAAATAATAAACACAGCGTAAAGAAGGGTACACCCCACCGCGGTCTTGCACGCATGTCGAGCAAAGCGCGGCGGTTTCGTTCACAGCTTCAGAAGAAGGAAGGGGAATGACTTACGCCGTCTGAGCAAAGTCATGCGGCAAAGAAAAACGGTTCTCTACTCCCATGAGCTCCCCGCCCCGGCAATCAAAACGGGTAGTGGCGTTGGGCGTAAAAGAATATGGAGAAGAATAGGAGGAGAAGGGGAAAACATGGACCTCGGTCAACGACCCACCGCCGCCTTATTCGACTTCCTTCTCAACACTTCTTCCTTTCCTCACGGAAGAGTTGCTCACATAACACTTACCCGTCCGTTCCGAAGTTCCGTCGTCATGACTGTTGGCTAGAAGGGAGGAAATATTTCGTAAGAGAAACAGAGAGAGAGGAGGTTGTGGATAAGTGATGGTACGGTGAAAGTGGTGTTGGCGATGGCGGTGGTGCCAGGAGCATCGGCGAGAGCTTGCGTTGCTTTTTTGGGAGCGTGAGGAATCAGGGAAAAGAGGAGACTATACTCGGGAAAGGAGTGCTGGGAGGAGCCCATTCCAAAACGGAATCAAGGCTATGCGCCATTTCCGCGGAGCAGACGCTAAGAGAAAAAGAAAGAGAAAGAGAAAGGGTAGTCTGCTGGGGGAAGAAGGGACAACTAGAAAGCACCCTGCTCCTAGCGTATACTCTGCACACCCATGCGCGCAGCGGTATCATATACCGCCGTGTGCAGCTAGGTGGTGCAGGCAGTTTGGTGCGCCGGTTACTGCCGCTGTCCGGTGAGGAGAAGGACGTCTAGGGAATAAGAAGAGAAGGAAGAAAGAAAAAGGCAAAAGAGGAATGCTGGAAGCTGCAAAGAGAAACGAGTGAGGGTGGGCATCATTTTCGCGTTTTCGGTTCGTTGGGTCAAGCCGGGGAGCAGAGGAGGAGTCGCGGAGAATAATGAGCCGAGAGGCGCCGGGAGAAAGCGCTGAAGGGGAAGGGAAAAAGGGGGAAGAAAGGATGGAGCAGAGAATGGACGACAGGGTGGGCTGGAGAAGTTCCGAGACAGGCGATACCAGCAAGAGGGCATGATTCTTGCTTTGCGCTTGCGTGTACACCAGTGCGCATGGTGCATATGCAGAACAGTAGTTTAACAACACCCATGCAGTATTTTTACGCGGTCGCTTTTAACCACGCAAACTATCGCAGTTTAAGGTGCAGCACGCACAACGTCTCCATACACGGAACTGTGAGAAAAGCGATATTTGCAGCTACGTCCAGTCAATTCGTTCCGCCCAAAACACAAGCAAAACTATAAGCTTGTAGTAAAGTTGAACTGTAAAACACTGCATCAAAGTGAATGGAATATGACAACAATGGATTAAAACGACGAAGTACAAATATGCTGCACAGAATGAAAGCTGCTACGCACACAGAAACTGACAGCAAGTTCCTGGATTTACCTGGTGTAAGGCTGAAACAGGTGATGCACCACAAGTACCTCACTTAGTGAAGGAGTGCAGACTTTCCTTTGAAGCCTGCAGCTATACTCGAGTCCTCTCCTTAATAAAGCTCCAGAATCAGGACAAAGGACAAGATGAGAGACGCTAATGAGCATCCAAGACCTAAATGGAAACTGGTCGGCAGTGGAAAGCAATGCAGTAACGCTATCAATAGGAAAAGCGATCGGCCAGAGAGCCAAGGGAAACATAATGAAAAATCAGCAGATAAAAAGGTTCCACTGACTGCACACGCGAGGAATCTGGTTACAAGCACAAAACATCTCGACTCTAACCACATAGTTAGACGAAAACAACAAACTCGCAACAGGGGAAGAAACCTTCGTTCGCAGATCAGGAGCTGACGAAACGGGCAAGTTTGACACGGAAAGTACATTCGAACTGAGATCAATCACACTCGTTTTATCAGAGGCCTACGTCCACCCCCGGCACGAATTCTGCGAGTTTGCCTCGTAGGGCGAATGTGAAATGAACAGAAATAAAAAACGCGAGATTATGGAATTAATAACATTAGTAATAAAAATCTCCGCTGCCTCCGATTAAATATGCAAGAAAACACCGCAAACTCCTCTCCGTGTAAGAAAAAGTAGCATTTCGAATTCGAAAAAAAGAAAACAGAAGGAGAAGCAGGCGCGAAGGAGACACATCAGGAGTTACAAAGAACGGAATAACAACGCCCGTCAATCGCAAGCAAAGCTGCTGACGTCGACATTGTCGATAAAATTTTTAGAAAAAATCAGGAAGCCAAAGAAATGCTATACTCAAAGTAGGGCAGAAACCTCCTCGTGCCTCTATGTAATTCTTATGTGTTGTTTATTTTGTATTTTGCGAATATATTTTTCAGCGCTCTAATGATTTTTACTGCTGGCGTTCACGGCATCATCCGATGTGCTCGTTCCTGCGCCCTTTTAATGACCTGGAGATAACGACCTCGGGATCGTTTGGCCGTTTAATAAACCTCGTCCGTGTCCCTTTCTGTTCCATCGAACGGAAACACGAAGAAAATGAATATCAATAAAAAAATAACATCCAAATATGAGCACACGCCAGCCAGCTACTCCTCCACCAGTACGGGCCAAAAAAAAAGTGCCACGAAACGAATTTGAAGATGCATAAGGGTCCACAATATAAAAAAGAAGAAGCGAATATTCACCGTCAAAATTTCTCCGTTCTTTTCCGCTCTTCCCATTCCAGCAATTCCCAATGAGACAGGGTTAAAACATTCTTCATGTGCCTTCCCGACAATCCTCGAATGGTAAGGGATTAAAGCTGAACGCTTACGGCACGTGCTGTGTTCCGAAGAAGAAAATATGACAGCTTCAGCCTGATAATGATGTAGCTCGACTCCTAAGTTTAAACGCGTCCGGCAAAAGTAAGAGTCGATTTTTATTAAGTGGAGTCAGGAGTGCACCGGAAGTGTGACTGATGCCCACACGCGCAAAAAGCTTGTAACCGTAACAAAAGAATTAACCAATGGACACAATTGAGAAAGAGGGAAAAGAAGTCCCATTGAAAGAAAGAAAAGATAAGAATAAAGAAGCTATAGAAGAAAGAATAAACCCAAAGAAAGGAATCAGGTGACCGGGTTCAGTGACGAGAGAAGAAAACACAAAGGGAAAGGGCGCCGCTAACGGCGCGTAGAGAAACGATTCTGATTTGCTTTCCTTTTTTTCGTGCACGCCACTCGATGTCCGAGGAACTAATCCCGCCTCCAGTCAATATAATTTTTTTTTCTCCGCTCGCTCAATCATGCTTCCAAAAAAAGGGCGAAATAATCTGCAACCCCCCGGTAACAGGAATTCAGTCATTCGAAGTTACAAACGAGCTCGTCGCGATCTGTGTGAGCGCGGTTTTTTACGATGCAAGGATTCTTTTTCATTGGCACGCTTTTTTAATTAATATGGTGCAATTCTTGGGACATCGCGTTCATAGACAGAGAAAAAGTGAAAGCTTTAGTGAGAAAGCTCACCTCAATGCAACTATTAAGCTAAACTCCACCAGTGCTTACCCGCCAGCCCCGGCTAACACGCCTGTTGGCCTGTCTCGGAAAGTAAAGCATCCTTTAATGGTTTCGATAGCAAGCCACCACCTGAGGCCTGACGTCACCACCTTTATTAGGCGATAGCGTGTACAACTCGTTCGGTCGCAAAGCCATCGGCGTAGTATAGTATAGTCGGCACTACGTGTCGGAAATAATCGGGGGCTGCGTAAAAAAAATTGTATCATGGCAATTTGTGGTTATAGTGATTGATTACTGAATGGGGTGTTATAGGCGATCACGAGTAAATAAAATCATTGCAATTAATTGATTAATTACAGAGATAAAACAATCGAAAAAGGGTTCAAATGTGTCAAAATGCTCAGAATAAAAGTTCAATACTTGACTATGCTCATTAAGAAAATTTAATCTGTAATTGATCAATAATTAATTGAAAAAATCAAGAAAATAAGAAATGCGTTCAAACGTGTCAAACTGCTCAGAATGGAAAGCAGATGAGTCAAAGGACCTAAAGAGCCACATCAGCATCAGATGACGCACTAAACGGAGGACTCTGTCACATCAACTCATAGGCGCAGCATAGGAGTCCTCCAACGTTTTCTTTCGCGCTGGCCACCGTGCGATGGTCCGAAGGCGCTGTTTTGACTATTAAGCTGGAAAGGCTGGATAATTAACTAGAAGGTTTTGTTAATTACTAATGAATTGAATATCTGGTTGGTTAATAATTAACTGTGATTTTTAAATGTCGAATAATAATTATGGAATAACTTACGGAGAACGTTTAGTGTACAGCTGCCAATTAACCTCCTGGGGATTTTTAACGTGCCTTGAAATACAGTCATAACACCCGGAGTTCAGCCTTGGGCTCTGCAGCCCAAGGTTGGATTCCTGGTGCAGTGGCGAACGCCATGTTGAGCCTGAGCCACGAAGGCGGGTCTGAAGTCTACTCCTTGTTCTGTGACTATGCTTCTACGCTTATTGTTAACCACACCCACGCCCTATTCCGCATGCACAGTGTTTTTAGACGAGTGAACGTCTCGGTATATTGCAGTAACGAGTTTTGAGGCTCGAAACGCGGTCTTCAATGCCGCACGTGTACAAACACGAAAGTCTGTCAGCATGGTTTAGATTCGACTGCCGCCCATACTGTATCTCACGACCCACTGCGACTCCTGTGGAAGCTATAAAATATGCTCAGGCTGTCAAGATTGCGTACGGAAAGCGCAGCATGGATTATGAACTCTCCTGTGACGCATGCTTTTTCATTGGCCGATCACAGCCGCGGATTCAAACGCCTTGCAATCACACAGTAACTAATCTGGCTGTTTTCCTTTTGAATTACGGCGCTCTCCTAATGAAGAACAGGCCGCAGACATGATCGCGCCTTTCACTGGCAGAGCAGCTTGACCTCAGTGCCAAGAAATCGTGAGACAAAGTACGTGCCGATAAGCGTGAAACAAAACTATTTTTTTAAAATAGTCTCTCTGACTGATGAATTCTGTTGCCGCCATCCGGATCCGACAGTCCGCCGTAACAACAGTTTGACAGTCATTGCGCAAATGAATGCAGGCGTGGTACGGTCTTAAATTCTGGAAATACCGCGTGGCTTTATGTCACCTGCGTAGGTAAAGAACGTTTTCAACACCCGTCCTAATAATACGCTTGCTTATCTTGGCTCCGTATCCAATTCTTAGATTCAAAACATGGGAGCCTCGTATTTAATCCGAAGCTTAAGGACAAAATTTTCTTCGCTGCCAGCAATATCGTTTCCCGACTTCGGTCCCTCCTAAGCTTAACGGAGGTAGCGGAGACAGCTACTCCTTGTTTGTTGCCATAGCAGCCACGAAAGGGCGTCTAAAGAGGCGGACGCCATGTTGCACCTTTCGCGACACAACGAGCCCCGCTGGCTACTAAGCTGTTCATCATCCCGGTGGCTCAGTCGCAATGAATTTGCGCTGCGAAGCACAAGAGTCTATAGGTTCTGTCCCAGCTACAGCAGCCGCATTTTGACTAAAGTGAACTGCAAAACTGTAGATGTGTTAAGGTTTCTCTCCGAAGAATCCGCGGCAGACAAAATCAATCCAGAACCCTTCAATACACGATATGGCTCGCATCCTCGAATCTTTCTTAGCATCGTAAAATTTTACTTGTCCACTTGCCACGTTCTTGCGAACGTGTACATAGCCTACGTTGGAACCGATAAGGAGCTTAGCCCACGTATATAAGCGGGCCTTAGCGAAGCACTTTACGCAACAGTTGTTCGTAAGCGCGTCAACGTGAATTCACCTAAACAACATGGGAATAGACGCTTCGAAACACTCCAAGCTAATGCTTTCAGGCGCTGTTTTGCCGAAACGTTTATAGCCAACTTTGGCGAACTGCAGCCGTCACAACTCGTTGCGCTGAACGAGAAAGAACAGCAAGCAAACCCATAATAAGGGTCGACTGTGCGCACTGGAGGCAGAGCCTGCAGCCACTTCAGTCCGACAGGATTACGGATTTTCCGGAAGCTCTTAGCCGCCGGGGCAGAGGGCCTGAACTCGTAAGCCGATTTGATTTTCATTCGAAGCTTCCGGCACCCGGGCTACGTTCATGGTTCCTCCAACCGGAACAGAGGCTGGTGAACAAGCATTTACACTACAAACGCGCCGGCGGAAGAAAGATTGTTCCCTCTATCTCTCCATCCGGAGAGAAAGTTGGAGGAAAAAGAAACACTCCTCTCAAAACGCGCTTATATCTACTGCGCCAAGCCAGAGCCGAAAGCGCGGCATCGAGACATGAGGGCGCAAGACAAACACATTGCCGGGACATAGAGACAGAGGTCGAACGAGGGAGAGGAGAGAAGACACGAAGAAAATTAGCTACGATCGACTTGTCAAATTTTTTCATAGTTGACGAGGCATTACAAAAGCTCTTTCAAGTTCGTACGCACCAGCGCAACAGCGAATGTCGTTATTCCTGGGCATTCACAGCACCATGGGACGACGCTGCCAAAGCGACCGACTCGAACAGTAGCAGGCTTTCTAGAACGTGCTGCGCGTTCCGCCCCAAAAGTTTTCGCGGCGAAACCCGACATCTCAGTTCTCGTGTATATAAAAATTCTCCGGAGGCGTTTGCATTGTGCAATGGGCGAGCAGTTAGTTGCCTGAAAGGGGGCGTATTAAATATGTCAATGAAATACAACTGCCACAGGTGCTCGGCGTCGTTTGAAGACACAGAAACTAATCCAACAATGCAGGCGCTCAAACCTCAGATTTGTTTGGGTACCGTCGCCAGCTCAGGAAATTTAGCCACACAGTCGTATCCGGACCGAGAAATCTATAAAGCTAAAAAGCGGCAGAATAGAAAGAGAGAGAAAAAGAGAGATCCGCCACCCCTTTTTGCCTTTCCCATCCCTCGAAGCCAATATACGAGAGCAGGGTTACAGATAGGGTTGCTTGCCAGGGCGAGGCGCGCTTTCAAAAGCTCCGAGCAGTACCGCGCGGCTGTGTATCTATATTTATACAGCCTTTATCCGACCAAATCTGGCTCCGAATTCGATTGCGCCCTGAGCTCCCGCCTTTCATACGACCGCGCTACTTCCCCTCACCCTTTTCAACCCCCTTTCCTTCCACTAAGCCTTTTCAACCCGCACACGCGCCTCTATCTTCTTGTTACCCGTCGAGATAGAGAAAGATGCGGGCGCCCAGGCCCGGCGCTTTCTTGGTCGACAAACAAGTGACGGTTATTTCAGACACGTCTTCTCCCCTCACCCCCCACTCTTCCTTCCAACCCTTGTGTACAGCCGGTAGTCGAATTTGTTGGACGCTGCGCTGTTTTAGTTCGAGCCCGTAGCCTGTCTCCTCTTCCGAAGGCTGCAGCGCCGGCAGGCGACAGAGACCGGAGAAAAATAAGAATATAAGAGCAGTGTAAGCTGTTAACGGCGCAGTCTTCAGCGCCGGTGGCAACCTTTTGTACGCAGACAGGAAGAGTGTGAAAGCTAAAGAGAAGATGAGCGGGCGAACTTGGAGCAGCAGACGCACCTGGCGGCAGGTGGCGCAAGCACCAGGAAACATTCACCTTAATGAAGTATAGAGAATGAACATGGCCGTGTGCGCCATTTTTCGATCACTCGCGCTGTCGTTAGAGTGATGGCGGATATGAGGATGATAACTGCGACCGTAAAATTAGATTTCAAAGGGTTTGTCAAGCATTTTCGATTAATAGTCACAACGTATTCCTTAGTGTCCCGTGTCTCCACCCCAACAAACCGTTTTCAAAATATCCAAGAGGGACCGTTAGATAACCGCGAGAACAGCAAATCCAAATGGCAAGTAAATCCGTAACTACAGGCATGATGCTCCGCGTGACGCAGCGATGACGTCACAAAGATTGTTAGAAAAACACTCGTAGGCGCGTTGAATGGGTGAATGCTTGAGAGCGCCTGATACAATCCTTGAAATTTTGTTAGTAAATCGAGAAGCGGGTATTAACGTGGGGGGAATTTTTTTGAAGTTGCAGATGAAGTCTTGCCCTTACAAATCAGACCTGACGAGAACAGCAAGCTTGAAAATAGATTTGCGCCGGAATGAAATTTTTTATTTCTCTCTGCCAAACTTGGTGGAAATAATCAGGAACGAGGAAAAACGTCAACTTTCAGTTTCATTGGAATATGATGAGCCTCAGAAACGCCCGGAGCTGCCTTTTAATGTGAGGGCTGCCAGACATCAGCGTCACTTAGTCTCCCCCCCCCCCTTCCGCCGTCTGCCATTCCGAACTCTAACCGTGCATCTCGAGGACAAGGTGGAGCAATTTGTCCATTTTTGGCTTTAAATGAAAGCTGAACGCTGTTAGTCGTGCACACGCCGGTTCGTAGCTGCTAAGGCGCGCGGATTGTGTAACGTTGTCTCGAAACACCACAGCTCGTCTCGTGAGGACTGGATACACTACACCGAATTCTGGACCCCGCACGGTGTATTGAAACAGTGCTTATCAGATGTTCATGGGGCTATTCCGCTAATACTTCACAAATGACAAGCAAGTAAGTGCCTCTTATGCATACGCTCAGCAGTGCAGCTGCTTTTCCGGAGCCACCAAAGCTACGTAGTATTGCTGGCATCGCTCAGGAGACAATGCCGCATGCATGCCGGGAAACAATCCTCCGTCGCACGCAGGCACGCCCGCGCCTCGACGCCCTCTGCGAATCGAAGCGTAAGACAAAGGGCAGTTAGTGCTGAGGTGACACCTTCGTCAGGCCAGCACAACGCCGCAACAACGCGAGCCTGGAAACAAACGAAGGGATGAACAAACATGTAAACACAAAAAGTAAGCGACAGCTGCCTTGTCGTCGTAATCATGTTTGGACTCTCCAATGCTCTCAGGATCCCGCCTTCACAACAAATAAGCGCCGACGCCCAAAAGAAGGTACGCGCACGGTTAGGACAAAGCACGTCGTGCAGAAAACCAGCCACAAGAGAACGCGAAGGTGGCGCGTACAGTGCACGGGTATAATGTGACAGGCTGTGCGAAAACCTGCACGCGAAGAGAGAATGAAGACAGCTCCGGGGCCAGACTGGTGGAGGCGGCAAAGGGAGGTACGCCTCAACGCATCCCACGCGAAAGGCACTGCGCGCTTCCCTCTTTATTTTTTTCTGCCCCACCCTCCCCCTCATCTTCCTTTTGTGCTCACGACTCTTTGTTGTTACAACTTCGCTCCTCCAGAGTCTGCTTCCATTCTTTTTTTTCTTTCTTCCCGCTTTCCACCGGGGGCCCACGCCGTAATCAGCAAAGATTAATTAGGCACCGCGCAACGAAAGGCGGCGGAGGAAGCAGGCACGAAGGCAGCTCGGAAGCAAGAGGAACAGCAGCGTAACAGAGCCGTGTATATGCGCGCAGCACTCCGCTACGACGTTACCACTTCCCCACATCCCCATCCTCCGTCATCTTCCCTAAGAAGATCACCCGTGCCGGTCGTAGTCGGGGCAACCGAGGCCTCTGCGCGAGCGCAGGCATGGGCGCGAGTCCCAGAGGTCCCAAGGGCAAAAATTGGTAATTTAATTCTGTTCCATTAGTAAGTAGTGCGACGTCACGTGACGCTCACAAGACAAAGCAAAAGCGACGGGACAAGAAGCCATCCCTCGTTGCCGCTCCTCCTTCCCCATTTCCCGCGACTCTTGCCACTACCGCGGATGTGTTTAGGTTTGCTCTTTTGCCGAGATGGCAGGCCGGGGACTACTTCCCGAACTGAATGAACCCTGCGATAGGGAACAGGGGTGGTGAAGCTTGAGGCTCGGTGGGAGCAGGAAGGAAAACCCACGGGACTCGTACCCGACATTCCTCCTCTCTACTTCCCCTTCACGCCGCCCGTCATCTTTCCCTACTTCCCACTACGGACCTCCGTCGCCCTCTCTCTCAGTTCGTTTACATTTCTGGCGCCGCATGGACGAAACGTACGATAACCTTTAGCTGCTTCGCCGTGGCGCCTAGCGTTGCGCCGCCTTTTGACGCACCGCTTCTTCAGACGCTATACGCTCCATTGAGAGCAGCGGGCTTTCAGCAGGCCACACGAGCGTAACGATCGGCGGGCACAGCCGACTATATAGCGCTTTAGCGTTGCCCTCCGGCTTAACAGGTCATAAAATGCACTAAAGTCAGCCGCAATCTATAAGCTACTCAAATGCATATGCGAGGTCATCCATTGAAGAAATAGATCCTCAGCGGCTAATTTCAAATTCAATACATTAGGAGAACTTCGAGAATGTCAGCTGTATGAGAAGTTGGTTGAGTACGCGAACCAATTAATCCAAAGTCACTCAAATCAAACTAAGCAGAAACAACCATTTCTTGTAGCTGCAGGAGCGGAAACGTTTTTCTTCTCCTTTTTTAAATTCAAGATAGCTTGAAAAGTATCGTAGCTGTGTAAAACAACACATGTGTAATAAAAGCGGCTAGGTACAGCAGGAGCGAGACAGCCAATATAGGTCTTGGAAAAGGTCTTTTAGAAGCAAATTTTCATTCTCGAGTAGCTAAGGAAAAGAAATATAATCGTTTTGGATCGGTAATATCAGCACGCTGGAGAATGCAATGATGTATGATTAATGATCGAGGATGAAAAAAATCTAGTGGTCCATTGAATTTTTCTACATGCTTTTTGTGTCAGTCCTGATAATTGCAGTTATTTGAACTTATTAGTGGTTGTAGTAACAAATTTTGGTGTTGTTTTCCAGCACAGCCATTATATATCTTTTATTTATCGCCCCCGCTTAAACAGTGCCTCCTTAGGGGCCTGTACGGTATTACTAACTAAATAAATAAACAAACTTAAAAGAACGAACAAAGCACGCCTTTGTTAAAACAAACTCGCCTCTTTAGAATTATCTGTATTGTTGATTTTTTTCACGACGCAAATTAAGCTGTAATGGATGCATGAGTTTCCCCCTTTTATATCGAAAGGATTTTATGACAAGATTCAGATATCAGAAAATATGGCCAGTGAAAATTCGGAAAATTATGAGCCAGCACTTACCGCGGTTCGGAGGTCACATGGCGTAACATGACAAGAACCAGCTTCTGTGAGCACGCATCGAAAAGCTTGCCTCACACCACCGCTCTTCACCGCTCAGTAACTCAGACATCTGGCAACTGTATGCTGCATATGCTCCTGGCTTTGAAGCTAAGCGAATAGAGAGCCAGGGAAGAATCAGCAGAGAGAGGGAAAACTGCAGGAAGGAGCGAACGGCTCTGAGAGGACTCAGATTAGTTCTTTCGGGGCGAAAACCATGCCGAGTGCAAATATCGAATTTTTGGTTGCGAGTCGCATCAAACATCTTCAAAACATGTTTAACGTAAATAAACGCAGGTAGCTCAAGCTATCAAAAAAAAAAGAGAGGCGGTTTTGAAAAAGAACAGCTATGAAAAGAAATATATGTTTAATTCACATTTTTACTGCACTCATCACCTTCACAATTTCTAACCGTAAGACCTGCTGGAAATTAAATAAAGGAAGGTGGAGGAGAATTACAGGACAACATGAGTAAAAACCCTGTTTTCCTTACTAACACCTTCAAATAACTAGTAGTACTACTGTATTATTTTCTTTTCCCATACTTTGCACTTCCACGGAAAGAAAAAAACTGACGACGTTTGCCTATGTTGGAAAATTCAAGAAACTGGACGATAGCCATTATTAATGTGTCAGCTTGCGCAGGCGCCATACGCACAACGCAAACGGCGACGTTTAGACCACTAAAAACAGATGCTGCTAAATTTCCCAGTTTAGAGAGGTAGTGCAAGCATTTTATTTTTAATTTAATTTCACCGGAAGCACTGGCTGCGCAAATAACAGGAGGCTACTGCATTTCTTCCTGCGGAACTACGTACAAACATGTGCAAACAGCCACTCTTATCAAGACTTTTTTTTTTTAGAGCGATATCTCTACTCCTCCCGTACAAAGCTGAAGCCCCCCCCCCCCCCCCCATGTGGCTATGAATTTTTACTTTCAAGCCAGGAGGAGCGGAGGCCGCGCTTCGACGTCATGCGACGTGACTCGCCACACCTCGCCACAGCTTCGCATCGAAGCCGACGGCACGCTGGCAACTGCCGGAAATCGTGTGACGTGCCGTTCGCTGTATAAAAGCGTGCGGCGTGTGCTTACCGTCACACGAAGCCATGCATGAGCAACGTGCCAGAACCAGTCTTTGATGATGTACCGTCGCCGTCAAGAGGAATCTGACGATCTTTACGATATGGAAAGGCGTCAGATTAGATAGCCATTAAAAAGGAAGAAACAGCGCGATGAAATACGGGCACACGAAGAAATGACACAGACCCGAAATATTCGCGTGTCCGTGTATTATGGCGCTGTTTGCTCATTTTAAATGCATTAAATCCTAGCCCGGAACCTTGCTCTTCCAGATAACCATGGTTAACATAGCTTTAGCTCGTCCTACTGGGTTCCGCCGGATTGAACCACAGCAATTTTTTTTAATCCAAGCCCATTTCATTCCCTTCCCCTTCCTCCACGACACGATCCAGCTGTCCAGACATACATTGAGACTGCTACAGCGTCCTTCCTTTCCTTAGAACCCTTTCGAAAACGCTCGCGCCTCCATCTATGGTATGAGTCAAGTGGAACGCCCGGCGGCGCACTTCCGGCGAACGTAACGCAAACAGCTATGGCTGTAAAATAAAGAATTGGCATTGGAACCGAAGGTCCCAGCTTCTGCGAACGACTCCGAAGTTCTCACTCACCATGGACGACCAGCTCCGCAGCGTCGGAGTAGACGAGGCCGTGGTCGTTCCTGGCGCTGCAGCGGTACGAGCCGGCATCGCGTGGCTCCACCTGACGGAGGAGCAGGCCGCCGTTGTCCAGGAAGCGCAATGGGGAATAACCATCTTCCGAGAGTTTTTCGCCGTCCAGCAGCCACGTAACACTGGTGACGCCACCGCCGCTCCGTGGCCGAGGAGAAGAAGGAGGGGGCTCCACGAGACAGCGGAACACGGTTTGGGAGCCCCGCACCACCGTCCGGCTCTGGGGACCCTCCAGGATCACCGGTTCTACGCAAACAGAAGGGGAAGAAGTGGCTGAGTGTTCTTGCAGTGCCAGTGTACAGCACATATAAGGGACTTCAAAGCTCTTTAAAATGTACAGTCTCGACAAAAAGTTCTCAGGCCACGATAGCTGCTGCGGAACTTTGCAGTGCCAATGGCATTGTCCTTTGCAGTGCCAATGACATGAAGGGAGTCCTTCTTTCCACTCTTTCTAAGCTAAGGAGCGTAAGAGTGCTGTAAGCACGTGATGTACGGCTTACGAGAAACCTTCTTAACCTATCAACTGAGAGTTGTCATCACCGAACCTTGCGGTTATTGAACTGTGTGAACGTTCACAGGACTTCAGGCCATTCACCTTCGAGCAGTTTTCTCTCAACGATGCATCATTTCATTATATTCTATGCAGATTAAGAAAAATGCTGTGAATTGAAGGCGAATGCAAATGCTTCTATCGTGTAGATTTCCCAGCGCGCTTCAACCGACAGACGCGCGCACTCTAGCATGCAGCCGACAAAAAAAAAATGGCTCACGATATATTCATAAAAAAAATCTTCGCTCAGCCGATTCTTAAAACAACTAAACTAGCAGCTGTACATAAAATGCCTCGCACGTTGTCTTAAAGCACCGTTACAAATGCGAAGCTGCACATGTGAACACCTCACCAAAAATTATCTAATACGAAAAGTAAATACCTGTTTCTAAGGTACATGAACTAGCAGTCACATCCCGCTGATGGTAAGTATAAACCCGAGACATTTTAAAGCGACAACCGCCATACAAGAATGAAAAAACCTGGTCAAAAAATGTAACGTCCCATTCGAACAACGGTTATTAATACAATACAAGAAAAAGATTCATTTGCACACAAAGCAGTGTGAGCTTGAAGAGCCCAAAACGAGACAACTCTCAGGAATACTAAACACCGCCACAACCAAAGCGGCCGCTTGCTTGCCGAATTCGGCAAGTGACAGTTGCCTCCATCTTCATCGCTGCATCTCTCGTTCCCGAATTACGCCAGGCGCAAGCTCGTTCGTTCCGGGGAGAAGGGAAGCTCAAGGGGGCCATCTCCGTCATCAAATCTCTGAGCGTCTCCTCTGCAACATCTCTCATCTCTCCGTCGAGTGATACATTCATTCCTTCACCCCATCCACAACACTAACCACCCGCTTGGCGTCCGAAACGCCGAGAACACGTCGTTCCCCTCTAAGCGCTGCGCCAAGCAACCAGCGAAACTCGCACCATTCGGTGTTAAACTACTTCACGCCGACGAAACAACAAGCCTAGGAGGATAATATAAACAGGAGCACAGGCGCCTCCGCAGTCTCGTATTCATCAGTCGTGTTCAGCGAACGAGACGAGCGTACGGCCGGCGAGACGTCGTCAGCAGAAGCACGGGAAGAAAGGGAAAGAGAAAATTAAGGGGAATAAGAGAGATGCGCAGGGCGGGCAACTGCTTCCGAACAGTTCCATCGCCGACCCCGCATACAGGAGCGTCCGTCGTCAACGTCGGAACCAGAGGCGCCTGCAAAACGCTGATTATAATTACGGCAGCAGTACATGGCGGGGAAATAAATGGGGAAACGGGGAAGGGCGGCGAGGCATGCCAGGGTGGTTCGGGAAACCCGTGCAATCCTTTTTTTCCCTTCCATGCCTCGAAAGCGTTAATTGCAGACCTCATTTTGGTTTGTCGCGTCCCTCTCGCCGGGCTCGGGACTCTTCTGCCTCTCTTCCCAACTGCCTCTTTTCATTTTCCCTTTCCCCATTATGTTTTCGCCCTCTCCGCTCTTTAGCACGGAGTGTCGGCAAAGCGACGACTGGTCGCGGTTGCTCGCCAAACGGGAGCGCGCTGTAACTCGACGCGCTCGCGGGTCCGTCCGAAGTCGTTACGAGTCGCAAATTATAGGGAAAGAGCTCGGATTTGGGGACAGCGTTAGCAGCGCGCCAAGAGAGCTGCTCCCTACAAGGCTGTTTTCCGGAGGAGCGCGCAAAGGACTCGGAGTGAATTAGTGTGCAGTGTGTGCAACGTGTAGTGACACGCGTGGTCTCAACCTGACGACCATCTAAATCGACTGAGCGCACATGTTCTGAAACAGTGTCATTCCCTCGAGCCATGTCATGGCCCTTCTTTTGAAGCCACCGCCGACATCTATAGTTTCAAGCGGAATATCTCCGAAGAATGGCAGAGTAGTGAACCACTACTAATACTAAAAGAAAATGTGTCTCGAGTAACGGCGCGTGGCATTGGACCTCGGGTACCCTAGGGAAATGAAAGAAACTTAGGATGCAAATGTCTACGGCCAAATGAGAAAGCACAGGCCACGTTTGGGTAGGCTTCGGAAGCTCCCCGACGGTTTCAAGTGCACCTCGATGCTACTAGCTGCGAAGTTAAAGCGCAGGGCACGGCTCACAAAGGACGTTTTGTGGAGGAGTCATGAATTATTCTTTGCAGCGAAGCAACGGTGTCTGTAGTCCTCAGGGAATTATCTCGGGACTCCACTGCACGCAACTGTGGCAACGTCGGAGCGTAGTTCATTTGCGCCCTAACGGTCGGCGGCCGCCGCAGTGGAACAAGACCGCTTCTTGCACACAGACGACTGCGGTTTTTCGGGAAGGAAATCGGCTGGTGCAGACGACAACGCAGCGGGGAACGACGCGCCCAGCTGGACACGCAATTTAGTGGCGGAAGGGAACCTTTGAGCAAAGGGTGGAGCTAAAGGAGCAGGAATTTCACTTGGAATGAAGGAAGGAAAAGAGGACGGACGACAGGAACTGTTTAATTTGGTGCCTGAGTCCGCGTGCCGTCCAACAAGGGGTCCAGCCGACGAAGCATTGAACCGAAGACACTATCGACAGTAATTGCGTATCTTCAACAGTTAATCAGAGAACACGCACCGTGCGAGCTGAATAAATAGCTTTCTCCGGCTCCGACTGAAGTCTGCGTTCTTGTCTAAGCAGCGCCGGATGCCTTACAAAGCTGTCTGCACAAACGCTACTCAAACGTAACTCTATTTGACTTAATTTTCTTTAATTTTTTGTTACTTCACCCTCAATGTACACAGTAGATTAAAGTGAGGAGGGTATTAGAGAAAAGAAATTAAACATCAGTAAAAAATAAAACAAAAACAACACAACACAGAGGATCGCAAATTTATAGCCGACGTCTGATATAGGTAAACACAGAGGCAGAAAAGGTGCAAAAAATAAAATTAACGCGATGGCGAACAGATAAGTAGAAAAGAGGTAGTACGGTAGGTTCCACAGTTTATTGATAACACTTAGATGATAATGTTGGCCGAAATAATAAAGTATATAATATAGCACGTAGACGTAGGCAAAAATCATTGTAAATGCACGAACATTTTTAAATGCATTTCGAAATATAAGAGGATGAATTATACATTTTGGTGAAGGCGATAGGATGTTCCAGTGCTTAATAGTTTTAGGAAAGAATGAGCTAGCGACCTTAAGAGTGTTGAAATCCCGCATGCTAACTTTCCGAAAATGATCAAGATGACAAGAAACTAACGGTGCTGGCATAATTAAAACAGCGTGTAAAATGCTGTTATGATAATAAAGTTTGTGAACGAGAGAAATGCGGGAATGTTTTCAGCGATGGAATGCGACCTCAATCTGATTGGTCGTTGTTTTTTTTTCATGCAGAATCTAAAATAAAGAAATAAACCTAAAGGTTAAAATAAGTTAAGTTAATACATCACAACACACAGTTTTTCATTCATGTAAATCTCGTAGAGCATTTGGAAACAGACGAATCACGAATTAACTGAGCCGTAATAAAAAACACCTATACCCCACTCGCTGCGAAATCGGCGTCATTCATCGGGTTAAATGGACGAACGCAATGGCGCCTACGAAACCACTTCCACTTCCAGGATGAACCTGTCCTAAACTTTTCTTTAGAATTGAAATCCAGTGGGTGAGTTAAGTACTCACAGTAAGTGACGTAAAGAGTCTGGCGAGGACGCAAGGCGATTAGGCTGACGTGAGAGGCTCGAAAACCGTTAAAATACAGTGCCACTAAGCAATTTGAACTGGGTGCGATGGCTTAAATCCGTGAAAAATTCAGCCACTTTCCTCTTAGCGTTACGAGAGAACGAGCAAATGAAAGGTCCTCCTGCCAGAAGAGAGCCGTAAACCGTTTACGACTGCACATAGAACGCGGCACGAACGGCGGCAGAGCCGGAAGCAAACGCTGAGAGAGGAAGTGAGGGAGGAAAGGTCACGTAACACGGAAGCAAGTTCCGGGAAGGCATGCGAGTCGGCCATAAGTCGACGTCGCGTATGCATCGTGCGGGACCGCGGAAGTTGCGAGTCACGAACAACTCCGCAATAAACGGCGGAACCGAATGATGCCGCTCGCCGCTGCAATATGCGGGAACGAAATCAAAATAACAAAAGAAAACAAAATGTCATCGAGCTGCAGGGTACGATCATGCGCAGTTTTACATCACATATAGGTAAGTACAGGGGAAGCTGTTCCAGGTTGTGGCAACTAAAAGGGGAGTCATTATGATGTGACCCAGCTCAAAGATTTCCCCTATTAATGTGTCCTGCGTGCCAAAGCTATACACCAGGCCTGGGATGCCCGCAATTGGATGGCTGCGGATAAACTCTGGCCAAATAGGGCACTACCAAGACCTCCGCACCTTGGCCGCTATAAACGTTTTCAACTGCTACCGCTAATATTAGCGAGATCAAATGGGGGATATCCTGTAATAACTGCCGTAACCTTCGCACACAGACTGTTCCGCATTCTTCCTTGAACAAATTGGTGCCGCAGTGACTAGGAAGAAGGTTATTTCAGGCCTTCTAAGTACTTCCGAAGCACAAGTCTGAGACCACTCAGACATATCGAAAGGTTGCGGCATGTTGCGGTAGATTGCAGGATTAGCCCTGTCCTCGGCCACCTGCAGTCATCCACGTTGAAAATGCCAACTCCAAAACACACATGCTCGACAAAGCTCTCGCAACATGAGAACTCTTTGATTCCCGATATCACACAAATTATTTTTTGTAATGCTGTCGTGATTTTCGACCAGCCGCAGGTAGTAGAGATACTGACGACGGATGATTTGGTCTCGTCAAAGCCGTAATCTCAAGGCAGGCAGAAGGCCAGAGCTCTCAGACAGCCCATGCCGTGCTTTGCGTTAGCCTAGAAACCACACATCTGTTAGATGTCACGCACAAAAATCTGTTTCAACCGTCTAAATGGAAAACCTTTATTATTGGCATTAAAACTTCCCTATGCGATAAAATACAAAAAACAAAATGCGAAATAAACTAGAAGAATACATAGAAGAAACGTTCAAGCACGCATGCATGAAACACATAGCCGTGCGTACACATAAAAGGGAGCAATATAGCAACAAACCGAAGACGATCTGTAAATACCGCCGCGCACTTACGCTAATAGCCGAACTACTCGCGTGGCACTCGAGAGAACAGCCCAGTTTTATCGGTTCCCCGAAGACACAGCCTGTGAATGAAGAAGCGCCGGCCTCAGCGGAAGCCGGTGTAAATCAGGGATTCCTCCGGCTCGCCTCTGCGCGGACTTCAAGGCGGCGATTTTCTTGCGGTTTTACGACGTGATGGGGCGACGACCATGAGAGCGCTCGTCCTAAGTCACGCCCCTCGGCGAGATTTCAGCGGCCACAAAATTCCTGCTTTTTCTTCTTTCATGTTAAAGCGTGATTTGCTTTGTTCGGATTTGTTTTCTGCGTAAAATGTGCAGCCTTGATCTGCCACATGTCGCACTTTCCTTTACTTGCCCTTTTCAAAAAATAACAACGGCGTAAAGTGGGCTTTAAGTATTCGATAAAAAAGACACGCATGGACGCTAACCGCTTCTTCCACGATTGCGTTGCTGTCGCCTTGATTCTTTCCATGACTTTTTGTGTGGGTGTGTGCTTTACTTGTAATCACATTAGTTTCTCCGTTCCTCCTTCCTAAGGTACTCCTGTTAGTGCAGACTGAATGCGCAGTGCCCTCCTACTAAAATACATCTGAAGGTTTCTTTGCACCACATACCATGTATTCAATCTTATGCTCCGCCGATTCCCTGCAAGGGACGCGCTTCCTATTTCTTTCACATAGATGGAAACAGTAATAAGCATCAAGCATAACGATAAATCACTGGATGCGTTTTTTAAAGCGAAACAAATTCTCAAGCTAAATGATTCATAGCTAGAAATATCTGAAACTGGCTGTTGAAAACGACGTCCACTGAGCAACATACGAACTCGTACGTTTCCCCAGGGGATCATCACACCTGCACTGCGGCCCTAACAGTCGTGGAACATATGCTGATCATCTTGTGCCTATGTACTTCTTTTAGCACATTTGTTCGGCGAGGTGGCATCCCCGGTTGCCTTACAGGGTGCTGCCGCATTCCTTTGAATAAAATTTTCAAGTGGTGCACTGTACCCTGACATGCATTTATTGTGCCGAAGTTTGGTTAACATTGCCAGTGAAGTCGTTCTTTAAAAGTGGCGCTGATTAAAATGTCAATCTGACGGCGAAAAATCCGCTGACAGAGGTGAGGGAAAAAATTACGTTACGATGATAAGGACTACGCAAGGAAGAAATTCTTCAGCTCAGCAAACCCTAACGCAGTCAAATGAGTCGCATGGCGCGTTTCCTCTTGCATTAAAAGACAAGGAAATAGAACAAAACTTCACGATTGATTGATTAAATAAAGTAATTATGATACTTCGTTTTCCACTTGTTCTTTTTTTCAGAGTAGACGAGCGCATACTTATTTTTTTCGTCTTCCTGCAAGATTTTCTTTCCCACTATTGTGTACAGAGGTCTCCCGGATCCAGAACTTTTCGAGTGCAACTCCGCATAAGGACAAACAAAGATATCCCCAGCGAAGCTTACGCCAATATTCAGCGTATGAAGAAAGTATACACGCTAAAACTCTTCGCCGTCCAGACGAAAGTTCTGAACCCAGATGCAAATCGGGCTGCTCTAAAAAGAAACATCACCGTTCTCCAGCGAACGTTAGGAGTTCAATTCGGACAAAAAAGGCGCCAGTTGAGTTTCACGCAGCACTCTAAAACAGAGAGCCAAAAAAATTTGTTTTGCAGACCAATGAACAGGCAAAGAGCTTAGATTAAAAAACAAAAGCAAGGACACGCAAAACCCAGACACTGTTTTTGAGAAACAAATTCTCCGCTGTTCTCATTTTGTTTCAGGCGGCACCAAACGCATCGAGCACGCTCACGACCAATTAAACGACTGTATAGACAAGAAAATAAGCTCAAATTTTTCCGCGACACAAAGCCACCAGCTTGCTCGTTAAGGCAACGTAAGCCGAACAATCGCGCCAACGTCGATTTCGATCAGTCGCTAGAAAAGAACGCGCGTCGCCCACTTCGTTCATCTGAGTCACTTGTTTGTTCTACCTGGCTCGCTTCGTCTTTTTTTCTTATTTCTTTTTAAGTAGTATTAACCTCCCTTTTGCCTCCACCGAATAACGGAATTGATCTCAAAGCTAACGAAGGAGCAACCTGGTTGAAAGTTTTTTTTTTTTTCTGTCGGTCGAAGCTGGCAACTCCCCCTCCTTTTTTTTTTCAAGATTCTATATACTGCCCTCTCGAGTTCATTTTCAGCGTTTCAACACAACACGTCGACGGGTTCTCAAAGCTCTGCCGTTTCATGCTGGCGTTTTGCCAGGTACAGTGAGCGCACGTTACCTTTGCAGTTCGCGCAGGTAAAAAGAAATAAAAACACCAGTGAAAGAAAGTATTTGGCGCTGGAAAAAGGGAACGCGGGATGCTAGGAGACATATTAAATTTAGCCTGCACTAAAAGGAGGCGAAGAGGGCTGAAGCGGTACTGCACTGCACCATTTTTTTTTTCGGAAACACAGCGGGAACGTCCAAAGCGATGCGAAAAAAATGTGAAGAACAAAAAAGAAGCGAGAAACGCAGGTGTCCTCCTGTCGACGGCGAACACTTTGGTCGTGCTTCGGAGATTTTGAACGACGCTTCGATTCAGGTGTGCTGCGTATGCATATATCGTTCGCTGTATATAGCCTGAGGCCATCGTCGATATATTCTCGATTTTGTTGTTTGTTTCGTTTTGTTTTTTGACTCGACGTGTGTACTACAGAACGACTGGGCGTGATGAAAGTGTGGCGATGGTTCCCACTCTAGCGTGGAGAGACAAGATAAATATGGGGCGTTTCACAGAGAGAACTGTGAAACACCCACATGCCTCCTTGTACACTCTCTGCCAAAAACAGGAAAATCGGGACTAAATGGAAAACTTAGACGTCGAGAAGAACAGTCATTCCAAAGAAAGCGTAAATATATAGCCGATGAGCTCTTGGCAGTTCATCTGTGGGGGAGGAATGGTTAACCTTTGAGTAGGTAACAGTTTTGGCGACGCAGCTAGGCCGGAGAAGGAGTAGTTTTTATAAGTCCTTTACTGTCTATAGGTCTTTTACTCTCTTCCGGCTTGGAATGCATAAACGGTGTTAATACACGCAGTACCTTGTAGGCGAAAAATACAATTTCACCTGCTGGCCAATGACATCACGATGGTTCTGTGCCATGAAGGACATAACTGCCCGGTTGTGTGTGCCCTCGACAATATGCCAAGTGTCATGACGTGACCCAAGAGGACCTAATCGTAGAAAAGGGAGCTGTTGTGGTAAGGAGGAAAAGAGCTGCAACGCAGCTACCGTTTTAAATTCAAGCTGTGAGTGGACGAAATTTCTTAGCTTTTCCGGCACTACTAGAATTTATCGAATACGTAAAAAAACGTAGAAACGAAGGGTAAAAGAAATGTGTTGCTAAATGTTTTACTTCACATCTACCACTGTTGGTTAGGTTAGGATATAGGTAACGACCTAAGATTAAACCGATGCGTGAACTTTTCATTTTTCGGGGAAGGGCACAGAAAGAGTGGTGTAGGCACGGTGTAACTGCTGCCGTGTGACTGATCATCGTTCTATGAGCAAGGACCGTATACCTGTGTTTGATGTTATCTGCAGCTGTCTACAAATATTCGCTTTTCGAACCACTCGTTATGATCATAAACCGCTGCGCCCAACACACAAATACATTGTCCTCAGGACATCACATAATACATGTGCAAACAGAAACGAATGGAGCAAAGACCACCGTTCAGATTTAAATGAGCAGCCCTATAGCTTTGATGACAACAGACACTTTTAGCGTAGCTATGATAACAACCTCTTACGCCTATTCCATACATAACCTTTTTGTTCTCCTCTCAACTGAACTAAAAGATCGATATACCGCATTTTAATGTGCAGTGGACCATACACGCCTCTTCAACTTCCCCTCTCCTTTACTCAAGCGAAGAGCAAGGAAACAACTGGTGGAAACACCGTTACCTCCACAGAGTGCGAACAGAACGTCCCCACCTGTACTTATTACAGACTCTATGCATGCACCGAGCAGCACCCAATCCGCTCGATACCCTTACGCATCTTTTCAGGAAAAGCGCCGGCTGTACAGCTCGCGAATCACGCTGTGCACCTACGCCAATTTCTTCCGGTGTTTGCAACACGAGTGCCACGCGCGTAGACTAAAAGCGGATACAAGAGGGAGAGGGGGAAAGAAGTGGGGGAGGAGGCGACTCAATCTTGCACATGTAATTCGAAGCGCCTGCGTGCGCCTGTTCGAGTCATTTGCATTGGCGAGGCCCCGTTGCGCCAAAAGCGGCGCTACGCGGGCGATTAAAACCCAATCAGTTTGGGATCCCGGGTAAAGCACCGCCGCTCGCGTCTGCGTCTGACGGCGCCTAACTGCGCGTGTTACGGAGAAACACGCCGCATGAGAGAACGGCGCCCGCGTTAGGCGCCGCAGGTTCCTCCCGGTAGGCGCGATTTGGCCCTCCGGCAGCAAGGTTCCCGTTTCTCGTTTTCTTAACTTCTTTTTACAGTCATCGCTGCATGTGCAGTTTTTATCAGCGGCACACGACGTCACCATGCCGCAGTATGCCGCAACCGAAGGCTTTTAAGTTCACCTTTCAAAAGGCAATTTAGCTGAGGCCTTTCTAGAGAATCAGCCCTGTTTCGTCCTGTAACCTTCCAGGTGTGCTTTGAAATTCGTGCGCTTGAACAGTTAGGGAAGGGTACTGAAGAGCAGAGCTCATTGGTTATACTAGTTGCAAAATTCCGCTCCGAAACCCGGCTCCTTCCCGTGGCAACTACACTAAAGTTTATAACAGGTGGTGCCAACGCCAACGAGCTCGGCAGCCTGCTATCAATGGCACCCTCCACCATTTGGTTCCCCACCAGATTCCTGTTTAAGGCAGCACTGTGCAGTCCACCTGGACACCAAAGGTGGCGTGGCTAACTGCTAACCCCCGAATTCCCGCCCTTTCAGAATGTGAGACAAATACTGCGCCATTTCCTTTCCCCAAAAAAACAATCTTTAATTTTCATCAGGAGACTAGATTTTGATACACTGGTTCTATATGGAGCTTTGCTACTGATCTAAGCAATGACCTCTGGAGGAAGCTGCGGCGAATGATTTCATTTAGAGCATGATTCTTTGTCCCAGATCTGTGAGGCCCGCAGGCACCGCGTGGCACAGACCACAGACTCGAAAGCGCAACTCTTCCTGATCCTTTCAACAAAGTGCTCATCAGAGATCAGGTGAATGCCTGAGATTTTAGTTTCAATGTTCCACACGACGGCTCTGCTTACTCCAGGCAAAATCAAGCATGCAGCTTATGACTCACTAGCTCTGATGACACTGACTTGCGATCGCAAAAAAAGAAAAAAAACACGACTGGAAAGACCGAGAGAATGCCAACATGTAAACCGCTCACTCGCTATCCGAAAAACACATGGCTCACATTAATGACACTCAAATATTCAGGCCTCTGCTTTTGAAGATACGTGTATGAGTGTCACACTTCAAGTGCTACTTTACAGCCAGCGCTGTTGAGACCCCATGTTTCCCGCTTACGTGGTGTCGGTGTTGTAACACTCCCCGTGGAACACACCACGCAGATTGACAAGAGTGGTGTGACGTTCAGTATGACGCTATCCCAACGCGCCACGTTGACTGGCCTGAATGCCAATCACTGACTGGTGCGACCACAATGACGTCACGAGGCATTAGCTAAAGTTCACCTGCGGCGCTAGCTGAGTGTAGCGGCTTGAACTAAGCAGACATCCTACACTCGTATATCCGCAGTTATTTAACACCCCTACTGCAATTCGGCATATCGCATCACCCTTGCTCTCGCACAAATTTGCATTGCCACGATGGTAACCGTACGGTCAGTTTTATTCAACAGGTTTGTGGTGAGTACCCGGCAGAAAATGGGAGAATAACAAAGCTGGCAAGAACCAAAGAAAACTAACAAACGACGCCTTATGGGGGCGGGGGGGGGGGGGGGGGAAGTGGCGGACTTTAGTTAATCGCCTACGCTGGCCCCATATGGCAGATACCATTTTTAACAAACATGCGGACACTGCGGAGTTCCTGGTTCTACATTCTTGGCGCCCAAAGTGCAGCATTCGGATACTGAACCTCCCTGCAGGTTTAATTTATGGCAAGCGCTGTCCTTAGCACGCTTAAATTTCCTGCTGAGTGTTGTGCATACAGCTTTCTTGAGACCAAGAGCCACAAGCGATCACTGCGAAATATCCGGCAGGGTGCGCACAACGCACGGATCCGCGCACAACAGGTACAGCGCCGAAACGAGTGAATGGACAAAAGTAAAAGGCTCCATCGAGGCAGCGAAGCTCGACGTCGTCCCCATTACCACTCTCCCCTGCTCCCTATTTCCCCACTCTCTCGGTCCGCAAACCGTAGCGCAGCCTGGGCGAGTTGGCGCACGTAGCGCTAACGATGTCATCCCCGGCGTCGTCGCCCGGGAACACATGCAGGCAGCAGGGGCGCACGCTCGAAGCACTTGCTGCTCAACGCACCGTCATCATCGCTTAATCTGGCCTAATTGGGGGAAGGAGAATTAGGGAAGGGGGATCCGGCAGTTGGGGGGGGGGGGGGGCAGCTCTCGGTTGGCTTGCTTCGTTGGTCGCTTTTCCGGTTGCTCGCAATACATTCTTTAGCGATGGGACCACACACGCGTTCCGACGAGCGGATTTGCCCACCTGTCAACACCCACGCAAAAGCCGCCGTCACCTTCTGCCCCCTCTCGTCGCTTCTCTCACCTGCGACATCATTCACGTCGCGATGGCGTTCGCGGCAGATACGTGCCGCTATACTGCGAGAGGCATTGCCCCCGCTTTAACGACGCGACGAACCACGCGTCGTGCAACGGAACACCGCTCCCCCTCAGCCCAGCTGTTCCCGCCGTCATCCCATCTGACACCGCCGGCACCTCGTACCCGCACCGTCGTATTTACTCCCTCACTCAGGGCCACTTCCCTGTCGGCCGCATCACCTCGTGGCCTGAGCACTTAATCCGGTTGTCAGAGGTGAATTAGGCTGAGGGGTGAGAGCATCAGGGCTAGGCTGAGGAGGGAAAGGAGAGATGTGAGCTAGAAGGAACAAATAAAAAAAAAGGTCAGTTCAAGCAAGGGACAAATGCGCCGCCAGCGCCTTTGGGCGAGTGCGCGCGCGAGGAAATTTAATCTGGCTTCCCTCTCGGGCTTGCTCGGCCCGCTTAGATTCCGTCGAGGAAGTTGAGAGAAGAGGCTCTGATTAGGAGATTTAGCCAGCTGTGATAGAGTGCGGCGAGGAGCGGCATCATTGTGCTGTTAGAGCCTAATCCGTCTGACGAGGAGCAGGCGCGTGCAAGACGCTCGGCGTTAGCGTCAGCGCCGTAGATGTTTCCAGCGATGAAGACAACGACGCCAAGACCTGGCAGTGGAGAAGAAAGGAGGTAAATAAGGTGTGGGAGAGAGGCTTGCTGTCATGGGAAAGGCTGTTGTTCTGCCCGCATGCGCCTCGGTGAACCTCGTGGTCCTCTGCAAGCATGTATGTACACTTTGAGGGCTGTGTTTTGAGTTTTATGTGTGTCCAGTAACCGCGATGCGAGCGCCAGCCAGTGTTGTGTGTGTGTGTGTGTGCGTGTGCATAGACATCACCCGTGAAACTCATTGTATTATGCCATCATCAGCCTTCATTCACACTTTCCTTTTCCTCCTCTTCCCTTTCCCCTGTGTGGAGTAGCAGGCCAGGGTCCTGTTACCACCGGCCGACCTCTCCGCCTTTCTTTCATTAAAATTCCCTTTCTTCTGGGCGCGGTATTTGTCTTGGCGTTAACCCCTCTCGCAAGAGCGTCGCCGCGTGGCTCCCGGGGTCACTCAACCGTCGCTCGGCTGCCTGACGTCGCCGCTAATTTAATCCCGGTTGTCAACGCGGTAGTGTTTGCGTATGCGATGGAGGTTCACGCCAGCCAGGACCTCGTTGCCAAACAACCTCGGGGATTTCCCGGATCACTTGAAATCACAAGAAACGCAGCTGCAGCTCAGGGTCACGCGATGCGGCTGCGTGAGGAGCCATGATGCGAAAAGTGCGCGATAAATTTTAGCTATAGATTCGAGACGAACTGATATAGATGCTGCGCCGGGAAGAGTTGCAGAACACAGCCCTCAAAGTGTACATACATGCTTGCAGAGGACCATGTGGCCTCACTGGCAACACTTTGACACTACCATAGCTGCAGAGTGATGTCGGACATGTGGGAGTGCATGAAGACTGGATATGTATTTCAGTTCACTTACTTTTGTTTGTGTTTTTGTGTGCAGTGAAAAATCTCTAACTTCTCTAATCTACAAATCATGTGTGCTGTTGATTAGTCCCTGCAAGCAAGTAATATATGTCTGTGTGCCAATGCTGCCATGTTTCAAGCTGCGTCGTGCAGCTTTTTCCGCGCCCCTTCTCATGTAATTAATAAGAAAATGCATAAATAGAACGGAATGAAAATGTTATGTATTAAAATTATCTAATGAAACAAGGTCGGTTTAATAATTATAAGAAAGAAACACCCAGGCTGGCCTAGAAAGGAATAATTTCCAAATCAGCCGGCAGTAAAGTGTTACAAATATATCAAAACTTTGTATATCTGTTCTATTGATAGCCCTACCCTTTATCAAATTACATGAAATAATTCTCTGCAGCAAGCGTTATTAGTTATTCAGACGCTGCATCGCAATTTAGACAACAGAACAAAGGTATTACGCTTGCAAAAAAAAAAAACACGTTATACAAAGAGTTTTGCACTCAAATGGGGAGCAGCTACGCCCTTTTCTAGAATTAATTGTTGTCAACTAAGCACACCTGCCTCGGTGACAACAAAATGACGATTCATTGCATGCAAATACAAAAAAAAACAAGAAGCACGTCAACAACCGCACATGCAATGGCGTTCTATACGCTGCCACCCCTCAAAATAGATTTCCTTTCTCCACGCACGGTTTTGAATGGAAGACGTAAATAAATAACAGGCTCTGTAGAACAACGCGCACGATCCCACGAGGCGCAACTTTCCGCATAAGCGCATTGTGTCCCGAAAGCTAACAAACAAACAAATAAATAAATAAATAAATAGAAACGACGGGGTCTCACTGGTTCCTCGCATTCTTCAGAGAGAAACTCCTGAGCCAACCGCGAACGAATTCATTCCCGTTCCACTCAGCCACGTACATAGACACGACGAAATGTTTTAATCTCCTGAATTCAATAGCCGATTCAATCAGCACTCGGCGCGCGCCGGCTGGAGTGCAACTGCAAACACACGCTATTTGCTTCGCTCGTTACTCAAACTGTTTCGAGCGGCCGCCATCCAAAGCACTCTACTAACTCCTCCTCAAAAACGCCTCCTTTATGCGACCGCACGAATTTGTGGTACGCCCTCACCACGATCGATTGAACCGCGAGGCTAGATGATATAAATGGCTGCGGGCACACTGTGCATGCATACCTATGTCTATCTACACAGCGAAGCTGGCCTGTAATTTGTTCGGCTATGCGTAGATGTGTGTTTGCGCGTAAAAAACGACAGAGAAAGAGAGCTAGGGCTAGATTGAAAATACGTGTTCATAAATATGAGAGAGGGTAAGAAGCAGACCGAGTCTGCGAGAGTGTGGCCGCAATGCACGGCGATGTCCGGAGGCCCACGAACTTCGGAGCAACCTCTCCGCATCCAACTTCCCACCTCTTCCGCAGCGGAGACGATGCCGCGAAACCACTAGGTCTTGTCCACCGCGCGCCGCAAGTCGGCAGCGCTTCCAACAGCAGCGCTGGCAATGCGCCACTACCCCCCCCCCCCCCCCCCCCCCCCCCACCGATCTTCGCTCTCGCCTGCCGCCTCCGAGCCCGCAGGCAATACGTTCCGCTTAATTGACAATTTCCCGGAATGGTTCTAATTAGTGGGGGCAAGAAAGGAAGGAGGAGGAGGATACGGAGAAAGGGAAGCCGGCTTATGGTGCATCACGAGAGAAGAAAGGCTCAAAGGGCTTTGCTCCGAGGGAAGGATGCAAGGGGTATCGAAGGGTGAGGGAAAGGGAAGACAGAATCGAGGCGACACGAGAAAAGGCGACTGTTTATCGCAGCTGCGCTCGCACCGAGCTGATCGAAACGCTGTCGTCGATGCGCGTTGCTGCACTGCCGCCATCGCACAGAAGACTGCACACAGAGCGCGCTTGGCCACCGTGTCGGATGATAGCCGGATTCAAAGCCATCTGTTAAGGCTCGGTACAGGACTCCAAGTAACGGTAAAAATGTTTCATCATTCTCTACTACTGAAATGGACGCAATTTAATCACAGCGAGCAGGATATTTCGCGGTAGGCGAAAAACTGAAATCTGCAAACACATAGTTAACCTCTTTCCACTGCTTTATTTCTCAACTCAGTCAATGAAATTACCAACGCTTCGATGAGCTTAAAAATTTCTCATTTCCCTGACCACATTAAAGGTATCTCACGATAACAACGACGTTAACGTTACCAGAAAGATGTTTCACGCTTTTCTGGATATTTTTCATAGGAGACGCCGACAATATTTGATCACCTTGACGCAATGGATGTCTTGTCTCGTGCTGAGCTGTGCATGGTGATTACAGCAATTATTTCTCTTTCTTTAACTGGGACGCTCGCAACTTCGCCTGATTCACATACTGGTCTGCATCATTTCTTATGCAACTGCCTTCAGTCAGCCCGCAATCCCAACATTTCGTGCGTTAGGTGCTTTCAGGTATTGTACGTATTCACGTTCAGGTCTAACGAGATGTGACACTCTCCACAGTGCGCCAGCATCTTATCGCGAATTAATGTCTGGTGGTGCTACAAACGCCAAAGTCAATAACAAAAGACAAAGTACCAATCCTTACTGAGTCCAACGATATGTGAGACAGATACTGCGCCATTTCCTTTCCCCAAAAAACCAATTATTATTATTATTATTATGATTTCACTTATTTACTCTTACCCTTTATTTTGAGACATCAGAAGTAGAACCTTTCCGGTACCTTCCAATAAATAAAAATAATAATTAATTATTATAGTAAATATTATTAATTGTAACTTAATATTGTTATTGATATTAATTAATATTACAACTAATATTATACCTAACATTACTAATTATTATTATAAGTAATAATAATTAGTAAATAAAAAATGAAGGAAAGAATATGTCATTTCTGAAGATGGCGGCTCATCAACATTGCCCAATACCTAAAAACGCCACGCTGATTAGCGTGACGTTTTTAATATTATATTTATATTATTCAATACATAATCAACATTAATTAATAATTATGCTATATCTCATATTAATTATTATTAATTATTATTCACTAATTTTTAAGTTCCCTACCAATAACGAACTAATTCACCGAGATCATATCACAAAAATGACGGCCCACGCTTCATGCACACTTGAATTTGACGGAAGATAACTTCAGTCCTCGCCTTCTAGCATCCGAACAATGGCGCACGGAACATTTGTTCGCAGCAAGTGAATACGCATCCCCGATTTGGAGACCTCATCGATCTTACTTAGTTATCGTGCTTGAATCCGATCAGAACCGTGCAGCACGCTTTATATCATAAACGTACGACAATCGGTGCAACGTAAGCTCAATAAAAGCATTATTTCGTGTCGCCACTTTAGCTCCAGACGCAATGTCGCTCGCCCGTGATTATTCCGCAAGGTTTATTGCATTTTCCCCTAGCTGCACGGTTCACTTACAACTCCTCCTATTCGTAGACCACACCGCCAGTTAATTTTTCTAGTAGCGTTCAACGACTTAACTGTTGCACTAAGGCTATTAACAATTCTTTTCCCAACTGCTTTTAAGGAGTCGAACTTGCTGCACGAACAGCACGCTAATCAGCGTGACGTTTTTAGGTATCGGGCAATGTTGACGAGCCGCCATCTTCAGGAATGACACATTCTTTCCTTCATTTTTTATTTACGTTGATTTATGCTTTTTATATTGAACTTTCGTTCTGTGTCTACTTGTATCCACCCTGACTAATTCTTCGCTTCGTTTTACGTTTATGCTAACCTAACCTACTTTTTTCTTCTATATTGGCTTCATGCTTTGTAGGCATGTTGTATTTGCCACCGCCCCCCCCCCCCTTACGTAATATGCCGAGAGGGGCCATTAAAGGTTCATAAATGATGATGATGATGATTTGATTGGTTAGGCCCAAGTAGTCCCGTTTACTTGGCTACATCATCACAACCTTTCTTTCTTTTTTTCCTTCTTTCTTTCCTTTTTTCCTCCTGGCTTTCTTTTCTATTCTTTCCTTGCTTTTTCCTTCTTTTCTTTCCCTTTTCTTTCTATCTTTCCTTTTTCTTTCCTCCTGACTTTCTTTTCATCCCTTTAGTTCTTTTCTTCATTTCTTTCTCTTTCCTTCCTCTCTATATTACTTCCTTCTGCCCTTCCATGCTTTAATTCAAGGACTGCCAGCCTCTAACTGCGGACGCGCAACTCCCCGTCTCCCAGGCCTGCGTGTCGTGGGCGGGGAGAAACGTATTTTCTGATGTTAATAAAAGTTGTTCAATCAATCAATCAATAAATAAATCAAACAACCAACCAAACAAACAAACAGCCACTTAATTACTTAATTACTTAATTATTTATTAATACTTAATAAATTAAGTCTTAATTTCTTCCTTCTTTCCTTCTTTTTCGTAATTCTTCGTTTACTGCGTTTTCCTCCTTTTCTTTTCTAAATTTTTCGCATTTATTGCTACCTCCTTTAGCATTCGCTAGTCGCCCGTACAGGGGACGCAGTTTCCCTAAAACAGCCTCCAGGAACATGAATGCAATCCTCATCTCCACGGAAAAAACCTGTGTTCTGGTTAGCGAGATACCGGGCAGTATAAGTTAGTAATTCCTCAAGCAGGCGTTCCCACAGCGAAAACGAGCATCCTCTTTGGAATAACAACCCACGAGGGAGTCTGAACGTATCACAACGGGTCTGCAACTCCGCCCTCCGTTCTCTCACAATTACTTATGCAGACTGCAGTTCTTTAGCAATGCAAAGGGATCAAGATTAAAGACTCGGTCGAGCTTATTTCAGGGAACAAGTGCTGCACTTAACTTCGTTTCGGGATGAATTAGAAGGAACAAAAAAGAAAGGAAGAAAGTGGAAAACTAGAATGCATAGTTCGCCCCGGAAGAAAAGATTGGACCTTTTTTATGCAAATTGGGGCTGTTCTTAGCAGCGAAGGCTCGCTTCACGGTTAGGCGGCACTGCGAAAGGAATCTCTTAAAGACAAAAGGTAACGAGGGTATTAGCGAAGAAAGGGAGAAAAAAGAGAGTCACGAAGGAGGAAGACGAAGAAGGGAAAGATAGCGCAAGCAGATGAAGTAGCACTGCAACATTAATTTGCCCTTTCGTTAGCGTTGCTACAATCAACATAGACGAGGTGCAGAAAACTAAAAAGACGCAAAGGAAAAGAAAAGGACGAATAAAGACGAGGTCAGAAATGTTAACCACAGGAGAAGATCACAGAGAAAAACCGAAACAACATATAATAAACGGAAATTTGCGGTGAAAGCCGTAGAGAGCGCCACGCGCTTCATTCCTTTATTTTTTTCTTCCCCCTTCGACAAGGCGCCGTCAAGGGATCCTATACTTTGCGGATCCTTGTTTATATTCTGTGGTCATCCCGTGATATATTTTTTTCTCCTCCCAAACAAAAAACGCGCAGAAAACTAATGCTCTGGTTGTCTGCACATCCACAAGATAACGCGTCAGTTGGAGAAAAGAAATCTGCGCGGCTGCCAGACCTTGTGGCGCATGCGCAGAAGGTAACAGAATGCAGTCGCTTTACTTCCGCGACCAAGTAATGTCACCATAATGTCACCATAATTCGTCGCGGAATTGCGGTCACCGTTTAGTGGGGATGCGAGCCGTTGCTTTTGCATCTCCAGCTCGTGTATTTATTTACACTGAGTAATTTCCGGTCGAGCTTACTCGGTATGCTGTGATCAGTAACAGTCTGCTTCCAGCATGTTTAACGGTAATCAACTACATAAACTCGCGTTCATACACAAGCCACATGGCGTTTCCAAGAAACATTGCGCGCACAATACATTTCGAGTCGGATACTTAATACGCGCTGGGAGAAAGCGGATAGTGTTTTCTGAGTTGAGTCTAAATCGAACCCGGGTCATAGTGATGGGTGGGAGACCCCAATGGTATATATACCTCGTCATTTGCCTTGTGTAGTCCCCTGGTGGATTGTGTCGCAGGATGTTCCCGTAATGCCCACCACTAATTGCGATCACACAAAGCTATGCAAGGAAGTTTTTTTCTTTCCAGAGGAAGCAGAACCGGTTCGGAGTTCTGTCAAATTGAAGAAAATGCCACGCCTTGAAACACGTTAGAACTGATGCTTGGGCGAGTTGGTATGCCATTCCAGCGCCTGTACTCTTGTGCCCTTCCTTTCGTCCCTGTCAAAAGTCAAGCTGTTCCTTCTTGAAATGCTTCGAAAGTCCTGGGGCTACAGGTCTAGTATGTGTACTGAGATATGCCCCGCTTATTTGGCACAGCGGGCATTCGGCTTTAAATGCAGTGTTCTATCGCGTCATTTGTGTTCTAAATGTGCTTGGACTTGACGGCTGCACGTTGCCATTGGCTACAATTCGCGACATAGCTCCTCGGAAATTTTCAAGACGCATGTTGCATGGAATTTGACGTGCCATATCTAACGCCTGTAATTCTTTTCTTAAGCTGACGTGGGTGGTAGTGCATGAGATGAGGGTGGTGCACGGCGCTCTTGCGAGCGTCATCCACTACCTACATCTCGCTCACCGCACTCCTGATACAAGGGCGCGTCATGGCTTACATATAGTGCGGTAGGCTGCAATAAAGTCCAAAAATCTTTTTAAAAAAAGAATAATGAATATCCCCTTGAGCAAGCACAGACAAGCTATAGCGCAAGCTTCATGTTTCGAGAGCAAAAATTGATTTAACGCATACTAAAAAGCATGTTCTTGACATGAAAAAATAATCAAGATTTGCCGCTGCACCAATCCCAGCGGCGCCGATTTCTTCGAAGCAACCACGCGAAATAAGTCAAGGCAAAGAAAGTGGGGAGCAGAAACTACTCTAGCGTGATTTTTTTTTTTGCGCTCTTTGCCGCGATTTAGGGAAGCGCGGATGTAAAGGATGTCGACGAAAAACTTTAAAAAAAAGAGGAACGAAATGGAAACCCAGCACAGGCAACCCACGCTCCTTAACTTTTTCCTGGCGAAACCGAAACGATCGCGCACATATAGAACGCGGCGGCTGGAAAAGGTAGGGGGCAAAGAGCAAAGCTCGAAGGAGGCGCGCAGCAAATTGGCCATTATATCGGCGGAAAAGGAGCTTCGAAGAGTCCAAAAAGCGCATATGCGTACAGATCTCTCCCCAGGGCCATATCTCTAAGGCACTACCGACGATAGATCCGAGACGCCGTGCGTGCCCGCGCACTACCTATGTATGCGAGCGAACCCTCAGTACGCATACCTGATTGAACACGGGGGCGCAAGCGAGACGTGCCTGCCGAACGAGGAGTCGTGGAAGTTGTAAGGAGAAAGGGGTGAGGGGGAAGAAGCAGGTCTTCCTCGTCTTGCTAGAGTTCTCCAATCTTCGCGTGCCCCGATGTGCCTACTTTACTTACATATTATCTTTACTCCGGCCAGCACCATCAGCATCACCTTCACTTCACCGTCGAATTTTACAGCTCCAATGTCCTTTCCAAACGTTCGACCCGCCGTGAAATCATACGCTAACGCGCTGCGAGCGTAATAAACAATAACGTATACGCGTTCGTCTTCGTAAAAACTCGAAGCCCCACAGACCTGCACCCTCCCACTCCCGTTTTTTCTTCTTCTTTCCTTCGTTCGCCCTTATACCTTTTTCTTCAGTACGTTCATCGCGTTTAACCTTTCTGCTTTTCCTTCTGCTTCTACGGGAAATGTCCTCTCCGTTCACTGCAATAGCAGTCTTTCATCTGCTCGATGCTGGAACACTTACAAGTCGCACTCGAGTTCATATATACGTATTAAGGCGGTTCTTCCCTTCACATTACCTTGTCTGATTGCATTTCTTCTTTAATTTCATTCACGATCCACGCGCGACTCTGTACAATTTTCACCTAGCACTTCCCTATTCCTCCTTACCTCGCTTGCCAAAAGCGCGTAGCAGCGGTAACGGGAAAAGCCATAGAGCAAATTGAATCTGCGCGCGTGCCGAGGCAAAAATTTGGAGAGCCCCTTCGTTCGACGCGCGGAATACCTTCCTCGTGTAATTCCCCTCCAATAGACGGCCGCACCGCCCGGTGCCAGAGGCGCGCCGAGCGGCGCAGCGGGAACGTTCATTTGCATCGCAAAAGCTTTTGGTGCTCTCCAGGTATGCACTGCGCTGGGACTCATTCCTGCCCGACGGGCTTTACGAGCGTTTAAAAGCATACGACGAGCGAGATATAGTGCCTCTGCGACGCTGTGCAAAAGAGGCTCTCCAATTGCACGTACAAAATCCTTCACTCCCTAAAAAAAAAAGCCCTTCTTCCAATAGCTTCGCCTACCGGCACTACTTGGGTTGCTAACTTCGTCAGAGAGACCCAATTCGGGAAGTGAAACGGATACGTGCTTCCGGCTAACGATGAGTATAGCGCGGGTCGCTTTCAAGCCGACCCGAGAGCCATGCTGGTATTTCTTTTGTTTTGGTTCGTCGCGTATTTTCTTCCGTGAGAGTAATTTAAAAGAGAAGGGAGGCTTCTCTTCCCGATTGTCGAATCTAATACCGCTCGCTGCAGCACCGGATTAAATAAGTCTGGTTCGCGGCTCGCGCCCTGCGTTGTATGTCTACTTTTCAGCTCCCCCTCGATTGCTTCATATTGGAGGGCTTAGTATGTTTCACCGAAAAAATAGCCCGCACTGGTTGAGTAGAATGCGCGCGCGCTTATGACATTTGGAACAGTCGGATTTCTTCGTTATCTTGGATCCTATAAGGATTCGCCGTCGACAATTGGTAGTTGCAACACATCTCGCTGAGTTACCTTTTTCATCTTTTTAGATTGTTTCAAGATGGTAGCTCAGCTCTCTCTATTGTAAGCTGCAAATTGAATTCGGGTAAAAGGTCGAGGACATCCCATAAGGTGCTAATGCCCTGTAAATATTCAACTTCGAGGAAGAATTAGAATAGGAGGAGAACATACCAAGAATATTTTAATTCCAAAATGAGAAGACACCCATCGCCCCGGCAGTGCCACTACTCCACATTTTCTGCTACACGTCCAAGCTTCGAAGAAATAAAACAAAAGTGAACGCGCCACGGTACGCAACACTAACTCTCCCCTTGTGTACCAAGGGTGCAATTCCGCATGGGCCTGAAAGGATAATAAGAGAAAGAGGGCTAGAAGTGTTGCATCTCCACTGCTCGCATACCAGGTCAGGGGAGTAGGCATCTCGAAGTGTTGCATCTCCACTGCTCGCATACCAGGTCAGGGGAGTAGGCATCTCTTCAATCCGCACCAGTCGGTCGCTGATGGACGACCGTGCCTGGTCTCGCCTTTAAAGCCCCGCAGAAAAAGCGCGCCACAAGCGCGTAGTAGACACACGCCGCGCACAGGCGCGCGCCACACCGAAAGCGCGCGAAAAGCCGTCAGACCACTCCTCCTCACATTCCTTTCCAACGTCCAGCCCAGCTTCCGTGTCCTGAACCCGAGAGAGACGACGAAAGCGAGAACACAGCGGTACAGGCGCCTTTCTTTTATCAGCTCTCGTCCACGCGGTCTCACGAGTGTTTTATGATAATGAGGAGGGAGGAGGAAAGAGCGGGGAGGTAACGCACAGGGGCGGACGCTGCGAACTCTTGCTAGCGGAGGCTTTGTGTAGCAAGCAGCAGAAGAGGCACAGCAGAACAGGTCGCGATAGGTCTACCGCACAAACGCTCGGTCATAATCATCACTAGTCTTACCGGGGCCTTCGGGTGCTATTCCTCTTCTCTCAGAGACCTCTAGTGGGGGTTTCAGATTAACGCTCTCTCCTGCTCCGCTAAATGTGCCGGCGTAAATTAAGCAACGCTGATTTTTAAACGGCTTCTACAAATTTGCAGAAGCAAATGTTGATTGTTCATGAGAATTTGGTCTTCGTGTGTATGCTTTGATGCACCCATGCAATCCTTTTTTCCTTCTCTTGCAACTATTTTATTTTCTGAGACGCTCATGCCATGTCTCCGAGGCACTGTGTATATTTCGGGAGAAGGAATGCTCACGTGTTATTTGTGTCAGGCCTGTCAGCCTTGTTGCTAGAGTGTTTTAGAGACCTCATTTCATTACACATTATTTTGTATCCAATCGGACTCTGAAATGAATTAGTTGAATGCTGCGGTCTGTTAACTTTCGGACAGTACTGCTGCTGACCGGTTGGTTATCGTGATATTAAAAAAGGCAAGAACAGCGTGTAGAGACACGGCTCAGTAAGCCCACGGGAGAGTTTGCCACGAAAACCAAGTAGAAACTTTAGCTGGCCAGAACTTTCTAGAAGTGCAAAGAAAATATAGATACTGGTTTAAAGTTATCTTCTATCAACGCAGTAGAACTGACTGTCCTTTCTCGCTAGTTGGTAAGCGTGATTGTCACTCCTTGCGAAAAAAAAAGAACAGTCATCGTAGTACAGTATAAGGACACTTCTCTCGGCTGATACCTCGCAAAACACGCAAAAATATTTACTCTCTATAGACAGTTGACAGGCAGTGCATGGTCCTTTAATTTTGAAAATTTTGTAAGGGGAAGGCCAACGTATTATGTCTTAAAAATAAAGGCAAAGTTCTCACCAGTAGTCGTCAGCCTACAAGCAGCCGCTCACTACGACTGAACACTTAGATCAAGAAAGTTTAAATAGCTCCTGTGAAACCTTCCCTATTGCTAAAACTGGAAAACTTTCCCCTGCACGGTTTTTCGACTACCGCTTCAACTCACCTAGAAATAGAACTCTGTGAACTCCAAACGCCGCCATCCCATATTCCTACGCATGGTGACGACCAACTCGGCATGTCTGAGTGTCGATTCCTTGTGAAAAAAAAAGAGTGAAAACTTTGAAAACCTGAGCATTCAGCCAGCGACTACAGCGGGTTGAGAGACGTACAGCTAGTGATTCAAAAAATGACACCCACGAAGGGAGGAAGGAAGCCCCAGCATTCCTCGCATTGCGGAGCAGTTTTGCGAGCTCGCGCGTCTTTCCGCATTGTTTGCATAACTCAGTCCCGGGCGCAGAGGGCGCGGGCAGCACCGCAGCCCCAAGCATCGCTTCCTGACCTGCGTCACTCATTTCGCCCATCCCTCGGTTTCGCCTCCGCCAAAAATACTTATCTTTATCCAGCAGCCCTTGTTGTATTTTCATAAGTTAGCTTCATTGCGGTGCACCAATTGTAGTTAAATGGACGGCTACGCCAGACTCACAACTACAGCACTTTCAGCGTTGTGAAGATGCCCCGTAAGACATTCACATCTCCCGCTCTCTGCTCTCGGATATATTCTAAGCAAACAACGTACAGCAAAATTCCTTGCATCTTACCCCTAACCAGTACAATATTTTCGCTTGAGTACGTTTTACTCCTTCAAAAAGCCGTCAAATTTCAACCGATTTCAAGAAAAAACTAAATAAATAAAACTTGAGTCGCTGGCGCCATAAAATGAGTGCTACCTCCGACTACAACAAATGGGCTCTGGATTATGTAAACTGCGTGGTTCAACGTGCCGATGCGAGCATAGGCTATGACGGCGCCGATACTCTAATAGGCAATATATATATATATATATATATATATATATATATATATATATATATATATATATATATATATATATATATATATATATATATATATATATATATATATATATATATATATATATATATATATATATATATATATATATATATATATATATATATAATGTAGATCATTTAGAATGACCGCTAAAAGTTAGTATCAAAGCACGGTTTCCTCATGTACTGAAAAATCAGCGGGAGCAAGGATACAACTGCATGCGCTCTGGAAAGCGAGCACATTTGCTGTTACTACGAACATTTAAAGCACACTCTAAACGTAAAACTACACTCTAAACACAAAGGACTAAAAAGGTAGTGAGCTGTCCTCTACGCACATGTTCTTGTAAAACGAAGCGTGCGTGCTAGACGACAGCTTACTCCCTTCTTACTCCTATATAGGCGTATGCGTATTCGCAAAAAAAAAAGCTGTTGCTGTGCTTAACAAAGCCCATTTACTTTGAATATTTACGTACAGGCTGAGCAAAAGTAAGCGTACGCATCATCTGAGGCAAAACAAGGATGTTCATTGAAATTACTATAGAAGTTTCTTCAGTACCAAGAAATTTTGCGTTAGCCCATAGCGGGAAATTTGGCAGGGCGCATCAATAAAAAAGAGAACGGGACGCCTCCGATGTAATTTTAAAGAAAAATAAGCAAATTCATATATATATTTACACGGCGGCAAAGCGTCATATTTCCCAAATTTTGTTGCCGCGCGCGCTGCTGACGTCGCCCCATTGACGCAAGCAAGCAAGCCAAAAAACAGTTGGTAAAAATAACTGTTTAGTTCCCGCCTTTTTTCCCTCTCGCGCTCGACACGGGAACGATAACAATACCAAGTTCAATAACCTTTCTATATCGTCATATATCTCCGACAAACCTCCTGCCCCAGTCATAACCACGGGGATTTAAAAAAAAAAGTTATAGGAAATGAACAAACAATAGAACAAAGCAAAGGAGCTGCAAGGATGCTCAACAGAAAAAGGCACGGAAAAAGCTGCACTCACAGCTACTCAGCGCATCCTATCTTTCTGCAGGAGAAGGGCAAAGAAAAATAGAGGCGAGATGAAAGGAACAGGCTGGCCGAAATCTTTTCCCCTTATTTCCTGCCGTTCTCTTCCACTCATGCCATCTACCCCCAGTTTTATTCTTTATTATTCCGAGGGATCCGACATGTCATCCCAGCTGCGGCAGCGTTCCCCACCGGAGGGCGCTGTTTCCTCGTTCTTGCGCAGAGAGAGATAAAATATGGCCTCCTCTCTCCGTCGCCTATCAGAGGGAGATATGTGGCTCCCGCAATGAGTGGATAAGGAGAGGAGGACAGGTAGCCCCTCAGATATGTTCTTGTCGTTCTAATTCGCTGCATCACTCCGAAGGTTGTCATCTCATTCAAATCAAGTGACGCGAAAAAGCTTATTATGTTCTCAATGAACCACACCTTTACTTCAAGCAAAGTTTAAGTACCGTGTTTGTGGCAATAGGAAATATTACTCGCGAAAGCCCCAGCATTGAAAGCAGCGAAGATCTAAAACCACTAACTGCACTGCTCCACTCACGCGCCTAAATTTGTAATAGCTATCAAAAAAGGAACAAAGCACCAACATATCCGCATTACGTCGTTGCGACCTAAAAGGTCCTACCGCGTAACAAGAAATTCTCACTTTCATTCTGAGCGCGTTGTGCACCTGTCGGTCCGCATACGCTTAGATTCCACATCACTGTACGGAAGTTACCGGATGCCAGAAATGGGCGCAAGGTGGTGCTTATTTCCCCTCCACTTCTTTCTTCCCCCGCCATAATACCCGCACTCCCTCGCCTTACTTCATTCTTCTTCTGCTGCTACTGCTGCTGCTCCCTCTAGTGCCCACACATAGCACACATAGCTTGTCAGCAAGCAATGAAGGAGAGATGAAAATGCAGGAGGAGAGGAGGTCGAAACCACGCCACTTTGTGGCTGCGCTGTCCGCAAGGTGCGCTGACAAGCACCACGCTGTCCTTCTCACCCACCCCAGCTTCCTACTTTTCTCTGTACATCTCTCTTTTAGGATGTTTTATTTTCCATGCCCCGTCGAACAATGGCAGCGCAGGAATCTCTCGCACACTCTCCCACAGCAACGAAGCCCTCGTCCCAAGGATGCGGGAGGCCTCCTTCGCCACCGCGGCAGCCGCAGGCGCGCAAATGTTTATCATCACCTCGGGGCTTCGGTCTCACAATGAGAGCCTGCCGGTATAACGCAGGGCAGAGCTCGACAGCCCACGAAAGGAGAAGCGGGAGCGAACAAAGTGAGATATAGATAAAAAAAAGTAACTATGGCAGCGCGGAGAGTAATCTCGGGAACGGACAGGCGAGGGGTGGAGAGAGAGAGAAGAATGGGATAGAAGAGTAGGAGGGGGAAAAAATCTGACGCGCTCGGAACCTTTTCATCTCGAGCCCGAGGATAGGCGTGATAAGGCACGGATGCCTCGGAAGCGTTGCGGCGAAAGGGGCTCTGCGGACACAAGTCGAGACAAATATGCCCGCTAGGATGAAAGAGAGAAATAACGCACCAGAAAGGAATGGCGCATTACGATCGCTGGCCGCTTCAAGGTTCTCCCGAAGGGGTTTTTTTCCAGGTGCACTTTGCTCGGACGCTGAGGGCGCAGATTTACTTGTTTTGTTTTCCACCCATTGGCGGCGAGTGGGGTTGAGTTCGGTCGCCTGACGGCAGGAAAGAAAAATAAAATCGATCAGCGCGTAAGAAACAGCACGCTGCTTCGGGTGTCTCAGTCAGGAGGAAAACAAAGACATTTTGAGCTGCCTGTCATTGTCGGGATAAAATCTAGTGGGATATGAAAGCTGGAAACCGTAGACACTAAATAAAGGATAGTAGCCAAAGGTTCCGCACAGGAAAGGTTTATTTTACCCCCTCCGTTCAATGCTACATGCATCCTGTACTTTATGTGCAGCTGGCGTTCTCAGATAACGCAGCAGAAAAGAAAAAAAAATCGCACAAGGTAGCTCCTTAAAATTGAAGATACCAACGCATAAATAAAAATATATCAAAATTATGTGAGGCAATATGCATAATCAATTACCCCTTACAATTTTTTCTTTCGATTTTCTCCGTTATCGACTTTGTAAACTACTATTAGACAGAACTAGTGAGCTATGCCGCTGAACTATACCACGTCTCAAAATGGCTGCCAGCGCAGTGGCAGCTAGGAGCACGAGGCGAAGGCTTCCAGGCCCGGAATGGCCGGCATAGAGCGAGTAAGAAGAGCGTTCTTGTGCTCACCATTGCCCCAAGCACGTCCCCTTCTATCCGCAGTGAACACGTTGCGAGACAAAAATTGCCGAAATCAAGTCCTGTAAAGAATACTCCGCCTCAAAACTATTAAACTTGCGGAAAAGCCGACTCTAATCTGCAGAAGGCTCGTGGAGTAGAACGTCGGAATTTTTACGAAGTAAAAGTATGCACAAACATATGAATTCAGCACACCAGTTAACCTTCCCATTGCTAAATGTTAACTTAAAAACGCGCTCCGGTGAAAAAAAAATAAAAGAAAAATTTGCGGTGCCTTAGCTCTGCTATGCCTAGTATACGTAGCGAAAGCTGCCGCAACGAGCAAGGCTTCTCTTCTTCCATGACTCGGAACTGACGGCCGAGTGCATCGCATCGCCTCCCGTATTCATTCGACCTCACGATCATGCGCAGTAAGGCGCATAGCTAGTCGTGGCGTCAACGCGCTGCTGTGTCGTCACGCGCGGCGCACGTGCGGCGAAACTCGCGCTTGCGCAGTAGCAGCAGATGGCCAAGACGGGCGAAGTCTCTCCGGATAGCGTAGTGTAGCTCTCTACAAAAAGCAAACGAAGATGACTTAGTCTACCACTGCATCATCACCAAAGGCACAGGATCTACCGACTAATATTCCTCGTTCAGCCTTCTCACTGTTGCACATCAGTCCCGCTGTACAGAAACCGAAATCTTAATAACTGTTGTCGATGAACTATCGCGGAAACCAATAAGTAGCTGTTTTCTGGAGTTACCGTCCAGGCCCAGGCGTTTAGATAAGCTGGCCAAGAGGTACACAAAATCTGCAGAACAGAACAAAATCAGCATAATAGGCATATATAAGCTATACAACAGCTAAACAAAAGCAGCAGAAGCTACGAAAAAACTCAGCAGCCACGAGATTTGTTTCTGATCCACATGCGGTGTTTCTGTAGCACTTCTGGCGGTCAAAATACGTAAAATTTAGGAGGCAGTTCCCCCCCCCCCCCACTGCATAAATATTTATAACACTGGAAACTTACAAATATCACCACTGCATGGCGCAGAACTAATCCGTAGTCGTATATATTGTTTTAAAAAGACTGCGGAAGTGAAAATCCACACAGCAAGGACATTTAAAAAGCCCAAGCTAAATGCCTGCGCATGGCCGCCTACTGTTGCTAGGTGGAAGACGAAGCAGTGGAACAGCTATGGTGCTTGCATAAGCAATGATGCACAACTGCAGCGAGTTCGGCAAATATGAACAAAAAGGAGAAAAGTAACTGCCGCGGTAAGGTGGCGCGTAGCCATTTCGAGAAGCGCGAACGACCTGCAGTTGCACACACAAGATATCCATTTCCATTCCATTCTCCTCGTTTATTACCCAGCGATAGTTCCTAGAGAGCTGTTTCAACACGGTTATGGCACAAGTACAGCGAAAGAGCGCATTCTGGAAGCGCAAAAAAGAATAAAGGCTAAATAACAGACATCGCACCTCAAAATGGTTTGCACTACAGAGGCAGTCGCTAACCACCGTGCATCGAAACGAGTCTCACCAAACAGAAGTTGTCTCAAGCAAACAAACTCACAGGGACCCGCACGCGCAGTTACTAACTGGAACACAATCCCTCACTGAAATCATCCTTTTATTTTGCTTCCCCTCTCGCTCTGTCGCTCAATCTTCCTCCAAAACTGTCGCCTCGTTCTCCGCCCTATTGTAAAAGAGGCGCCGCCAACGTAATACTTGTGTGGAAAGGGAAGTGCGGAGGGGGAGAGGATTTTATGAGCCCGTGTCCTTTCTACCGTCCTCGCTACAATTTTTTCGTTACCTCCAAACTGCCCCGAAATATGTGCCCGCCTGCACTGCACCAGCCGCCTTCATATCTACTTTCTTTATTCGCCACCGTTTCGTCCCTTCTTTCAGACGGGATTCTTGTGCGTTTGTGTTCTTCCTTGCTTTCCTTCCTATGTCCCGCCTATTCCCAACAGAGTCAAAAGCTCGAAAGCGTCGCTCACGGTTACAAGACTGCCTTTTGTCAAAGACCATAAAGGCCATAAAGGCCTGCAGAGCCGAAAGTACTGGTCTAGCTTGCTAAAGAGAAAATCAAAGATAGCAGGAGAACGAGGCGGAAATACGAAGAAGAAAGAAACGCGGGCTGAGGCTCGTTTCCAGGCGGGGCTTCCCACGTTTAATGTCGCGCATGAAGTCGACTACAGCGGTCGTAAACGGCTCCTTCGCCCAAGGGCCTGCAAATGAAGCGGCAGAACTTGGGAGCGCTGTGTGTGAAGAAGGAACGGCCGTTTCTTCTTCAAAACTTTAGTTCATCCGCGGTCGCTACCCTCGGGCGCGTTTACGAACCGCGTTTCTCCAACACAATGATCCGTCGGACACCGGCTTGGAAGCTGCTCCCTTGCCCCTTGCCAAGACTCCCGTCCCGTACGGCAGACCTGCGTCTAGCTTGCAAAGTGCAAGGAGCACGCTGACAAGACACACATTGCGTTCTGTTTTTTAAGCCGAGATTATACGGAAGTCGAAGACGACGCGGGTAGACTCGGGAAGTGTAAGAGAGAGTCTGCAGCCGCTTCGCACGAAACTGACATATGAATTTCGAGGGCGCTGTTGGCAGCGCTCAGATTAGGAGAGGTACGAGTCCTCTATCGAAACTTGACGTGCGCTATCACCGGCACTTAGGCCAACGCACGATAAAAGAAAAACCGGTAGCGTGGTGACCACGACTCTGATTTCATTAGCGCTGTGTTGCTTTAAGGAGCTCTGGAAAAAGCAAGCACGAATAAACGAACGAGGACACTAACGTCATTTCTATTAACAGAAGTGTAAAAATGACTGACGCCTACTAGTACTGGGAGCAAAACGTGAATTTCGTGTTTAGCCTGTATTTAGTTTAGCCTGCTCTCACGTCTACTTTGCTCATTCGAAGTGATCAGCCTGCAAACCAGCATAAGGGACGTTCTCATACATTACGTACATGTCGGAGAGAAAAACTCGTCCACATATCACACTTTTGTGATCCCTCTTAGATCGTTTTACAACCAGGAGCACTGCCCCCATTTACATACGTGATTCGAGAACAAAGCAAAATGAAAAAAAAAGAGTCGCTTCGGGAGAGAACTTTCTCAAACAACAAATTTTATCAAAGGTGCTAGCGAACATGCCTCACAGGAGAAAATAAGCGTCAAAGCGAGTTTCAAGATAAAAAGCCCTCGACCTTTATCTATCTCAGCAAAAACTGCTCTTCGCGCCATAAAATCGCTGAACTTTCTGGATCGCCGCTCCCAGCTGCCGCTGCCATCATTGTGTTCCCGCCTCCATCCGAAGTCACGCCTCGATCGAATTCCAAACTAGTCGTCGATGCAAAACTGGGACACGGCGAGGGAGGCAATTCAGGGCGCTCTGCACCGGCCGGCGTCAGCCTTGCGTGACCGGGAACCATTCCCTGGAGTCCGTTTTCATCCTGTTCTGCGCGTTTCTCTATCTGTCTCTATATACAGCGAATATATACCTATATACACGTTTTCCTATCTATGTATACACTCCATTTCGCTTACTGGTCAATCACCCTCTCACGGCCGTGTCAGACATATCTTGCATCGCATGGCAGCAAAACAAGGTTTCCCGCAGAGATGATTGCTTCGCGTGCGAAGCCGTGTTGCCGGCTTCAACGCAACACGCACATTCACCGTTCACTCTCCGTGAAGCAACGCGACTTTCTCTTCAAAAATCGTCGCGCAGCTTGGGAGAACTGTTGCTCTACCGACCAGGCACCGTCACGCTAGCCCGGGAAGAAGTCGAGGTTTCTAAGCCGTACAACAGAAGAAAAGCACATGGCAGGAACACAACGCGATGAGAAAATAAAGCAGCGTCGGGGTGAGTGCTTGATGCGGTATTCACATATTTGTCCCGCTTGAGTTCTCAGGAAAACATGCCTACTCTATTCAGTAGTTGCTTGATGATATTCAAGACACTTTTCTCTTTCCTACGTCCGCGAAGTTTCTAAGTAGAACGATCTTGTGGGCTTGTTGGTTTATTGCAGAAAAAAGGTTAGTACGGCGCGAATGAGACACGACAAGAAAACAGAAACAGGTGCTGCCGTTTTTGTTCCTGTTCTCCTGTCGTGTCTCATTCGCGCAGTACTAACCTTTGTTCTGCGAAGTTTGTTTCACCAACCTTAACGAAAAGTAGTCTCAGAAAAATAAAAGCTCTTCTACGAATAGGTGAATGACTCAAGTACATCGTACTAAGTAGGAGCAGAAAGCAGCAGTTATAAGCTATGCAGTCTAAAAAAAAGGTAAACAAAAATGTTCCTCAAACAGTTGGAAATGTTCGACGACTCACAGGCACGAAGAACGTCAGTAGGAACTGCTTTCTCGAGTGCATGAGCAGCCGCAAAAAAAGATCCTTTTTTCTACTGTTTGTTTCCTCGTACTACAAAAACTACTGCCGCTACCAGTAACTGGAAAATGTGACGGCGCTGGTGACACATCACGCAGTCTCAGAGCCTCTTTCTCTTGAAGCTACCGCCCTATACTATATGCTTTTGTAACAGGTCGCAAAAAAAATGATCTGAATTAAAGCTGATTTGCAATATTGCCTGCTCTAATGCTGAGCTAACATTACACCCGCTAACGCCAAGAACAGCAGGACTGATACAGTCCATATCACTGCCTTCAGTTATATGGTCACAAGGAAACCAACCCCCCTGATACAAGTGAATCTATGGTTGCTATTATCGGTTCGAGAATACTGCGATCGACAGTGTCATTTTTACAAATAGTACTATGCTGCCAATAATACCAGTACTGTTGCGGCTGTGTCAGTCTAAAAGCCTCTCCACTTACTGAGCTAATCTGATTTGATTGATTGATTGATTTATTGATTGATTGATTGATTGATTGATTGATTGATTGATTGATTGATTGATTGATTGATTGATTGATTGATTGATTGATTGATTGATTGATTGATTGATGGGTTGATTGATTGATTTATTGATTGATTGATTGGAACTCCTCGGAATGGCCGGGACTGAACCAGGGATTAGCTCAGAAGCCAGTCCACCACAGCCAATGAGTTATTGGGGCGTGCCCAGGAGCGGCGAACGTCTAAAGCAATACACAGCCTGTGAAATGACAGAAGTGTGGAAAGCAATACACTTTCATCGTATCACCATGGACGCTCATGTTTATACTTGCGACAAAAAGAAGTGGCTCTCTCGCTCACGCAAGCAGGACATATGGGCAAACTTAGATAAAAAGATAAAAAAAACTGCCCCAAAGACACCCGCCAATAAACGAGGAATCCGGCCGCGCGTGGACCAATAAGACGTGCGACGGCCGAGTACACGAGCAGCGAAGAGATGATACGGTTGAGGCCGAAACACCCACAGTCGATGGCGCGTTCAAAGGCAGGCACACACAAAAAAAGAGGCCCGGAGAAAAGCAATGCCTGGGCCGAGGAGATCCGAGGATCCAAGCTCCCCCTCCCAGGACGCACACAACCGGGTACACACGCAGGAGGCAGAATTCATTACCGTGCTATCATTCATACGGAGGAGGAGAACTTGCGTGATCGCATCGCATTCCTCCCCTTCCGGGCACATGGCTCCGACCTCCACCCCTTTCGCACATCTCGGCATTGCGACGCGATAGCATCGACATCATCTCCGGAATGCGCCTACGGAGGCGGGGAGACGAGAACGACGACGTTAACGGATAGGGTGACGAGAGGAAAAAAAGAGATGGGTCGTTCCATTCAGTTCTACAGGAGCAGCGGCATCGAAATTCACAAACTCGAGACTTGAACCATACTGTCTTTTCCAGACGCCGAATTAGCGAGGGTATCGAGCAATAACGTATTTTTTAACCACCGGTCGCAAAGTCCAAGTCACACCGGTATGGAGCGGACGGTGAAAATCTGGCATCGATAATAGCTGCACGTATTACAGCATAGTGTAGGTTAAAAATATAAACCACGTAGTGACCACGCGCACGCGTGCTAGTGCGGTACAAGAAGCCGAATGGTGAATGGATGTTAGTGAGCACAAGTTACACAATGAACTACAATGAAAATAATAGCGGAGGGCTCCGGAAAGCTCTCCCCATGCAACTACTGCTGTAAAAGCTGCGAGCTCCGACCTGCCTTTCAGCTCATCAGGCTATTGGCTACACTTCAAAATTATCAGTAGGGTTGAAGCGAAGCTGCAACTAAGCCGTAACATTCACTGCCGTTACGCGCAGTTCACACATTTTCTTCTATATGTGGAATAAGGTGAGCGCCAAAAAAAGGAGAGCAATTGCAATAAATAAAGCAGGACGCCTGACAGAAACATCATATGTCACAACGATGTTCTGTCGCCGCCTTTGCAACAGCGTCTATTATGGGTGGTGGGCGTGGGCAACAAACACCATTTGAGACTAGGCGGTGCTGCACATGGTCACAATGCTACCATGGTGGGTATGGGCCATGGCGTTAAATCCATAGCCACCACGTTAGCGTGGAAGCTTGGTGGGCATGGTACACAGCCCCTAAAGTAGATCCTACCATCAACCGGCAACTACGGTTCAGGTCAACCATGCTGCTTTCGTACATGCCAGCACCGTGCCAGGTGGCATGTGCCATACCCACGGTAGCATGTTTATCAAGCTAACAAGGTTGACAAGGACCCACCACCTCCGGTCATGTTCGTCTAGGTGGTACACAACACAGGGGGTGTTATTCATGCAAACCTTCCTCCTGGCACAGATTCATCACGGGGCGAGCTCTCAGATACATCTCGACATCTCTCTAGCAGCCCCCAGAGACGTCATCACGCGCATTCCTCAACACATCGCAGCGAGCCCCGGCTCGTTCCATTTATGCCCGCGCGCTGTCGCCACCGGCAGCCGCAGGCGAACAACGGTCGCCGGCCGCGTTCATCGTCCGTCCAATTCCACAGACCATTTCCGTTCTTCTCCTCCTTCATTCCTCCTCCCCCCTCCCCCGCCCCCTTTTGTCATGCGTCGCGCCTAACGTCCAGTCCCGTTCGTAGCCCCGTATCGTCGAGCGAAAGCTGCAGCCCGCCGGGCTTTGGAAGCTGTAACGTTACTTCCTGCCCTTTCTTCCACTTCCTTCTGTTTTCATTCTCTCTTCACTCCCATCGTGGAGTGGACCAATCGTGGCGCGCTTTTAACTCTAGTCTCGCGTCGCCAGCAATGTTGTCACCGGTCTGGAAAAGGGACGGTGAAGCGGTTCTGGCGAGCGAGCAAATGGAAAGATTTCGTCGTCAACGCGGAACTGTGAATCGAGCGCCGCGGCGTTAATGAGAATTCCTATAACAGCGACGATGTCTGCCCCGCAGGATGTGAACGCAGAAGCGGGGCTGACAATGGGTCTGTAATAGAATGGTCGAGCACGGAAACTGGGTCATCAGATTACCGAATATATAACTGCCTACCGCGTAACGTGTTATGAACGTTTGTAGAGAAAGTAAATCGAGATGGGCCTCTGAAATAATGAATATGTGTTTGCTCCCAGTATAGTATTTATCATCTTTTGTTTTTTAGCCTTGATAAAACACTGCTAACCGATTCAGGTTTTTTGGAGCCAAGCCGTTCAGTAACGTAACTTTTTTCTCGGCTCACCTTTTTTTTAGCGAACTTATGCGTATACTGTTCGTAGGCGTGTTTTCACTTGATTTTTTTAAAAGCAGCTTTGTTATATGGCCTTGGGGTTAGCGTTGTGCTCTAGCAATGCGTGATGAATGAGCACAGTGTTCTCAGTTCTTTCTCGAGCCCTCGTTAGGCGTTGTCGCCTCCCCCCCACCCCTCAAGCAAATGTATTTATAGGAACGAAAAAAAACAGCTGAACTTACAGAAGCTGTTGAGCGCGTAGAAATAGTTTAGGAGTGGCACACGACCGAAGGAGAGGCCGACCAGCGTACACTGTAAAAAAATCAATGGTGATCGATGCAAGTGCAAAGAAACTCGAAGTAATGATAGCCGCAACGGCAGCGATAATTTGATAAGTCAGTCTGTGTTGGTCGTGCGCAAAATCGGTCGTCTTGCATGCAACTGAAAATGCCTCCGATCCTTCCTTTCTATCACTCTCCCCTTTCTTTCCCTTCTCTTGTCCTCTTCCTGCTCTTTTCCTGTCCTTTTTTCTCGCGCTAGTCTCAGCTCAGATGATTCAGGTTTCGATGGCAGATGCCACGGCTAGCAACATCTTTTACTTCCATTGTTATTTTATTATTAAATAACCACTAATAACAATGATTTTAATGTTAATGACAACACGAAGTAGCCCCACAAAAGCTCTTTACACCGACATTCCACACAGAATCAAGCACAGAAAGATGTGCCTAAAGACGACAATGGCATGTGTAGGCATGGCATCGGGCAAGAAAAGAAGTGCAATAATTATTATCAGTACAATACATTATTCTTATCAGTGAAGTAGGATAGTGAACGTGAAAAACCGCTTCATGAAAAAGCGGCTGGACTGAATGGAGCTCCCCATCTCCATTGCAAGACTGCGTACGTGAGTCAGGCACCGTCTCATCAACATCATCTCATCTTACCTAACAATGCTATCTATCATCGTCAGCAGCCCAGAGGGCTCCACTGCATCAAAAGAATTTGCAAAGAAAACGACGACACGATAATAGACAAGCCCGTGCTTATTTGGGAAACAAATATGCCACCGAGCATCGCTCTTATGCACTAATTAAAACACCTGGCTATCGGCATTCCATCACCCCGAAAGCCACAACGTTGGTATGTGGCGAGCTCAACAGCCGCGCAATCTCGCGCGAGTGCCGACGCGGAAGTGGATTTCCCTTTTTTGCCGGCGCCTAACAAATAAACCCCTTCAGCGTTGCAAGTGAGTGGTCCCGGCGCGTTCGGTTCGCAGGAGCTCGCTGCACCAGCGGTTCGTAAATGCACCAGCGAAGTGCATTTACGAACGAAGCAGCTGTGTTAGCGACGCTTCGTAAATGCACCAGAGAAGTGCATTTACGAACGAAGCAGATGTGTTAGCGACGCTTCGTAAATGCACCAGAGAAGTGCAATTACGAACGAAGCAGCTGTGTTAGCGACGCTTCGTAAATGCACCAGAGAAGTGCATTTACGAGCCGTCGCTAGCACAGCTACTCGCGTTCCACTTGCGTATTGAGAAAAAGCTGTAACCTGCAAAATCGGTAGAAAACGGCTACAAAACGGCAATAAACAGGATCACGAGAAGGTCTTTATCGCCATAAATTTCCGCACGCAAGAAGAAGGAACCGAAAATGTGACTGGCGAAAAAATAAAATCGTGACTTTGAGCAGCTTCAAGCACGCGCGGCGCCTTCTCGTGCGGCCACGTGGCCCTAAAACTTTCACTACTTCTTTCGGAATGATCGTGAAAGCAACATAGCTTGATTGGTTCATCCTTAGCGCATTCTTTTCTTTTTTTCTTGAGACACGAAACTCACTGAACGGGGGCTTTTCTAACCTCTCTACTTGCAAACATCCTCCAGAGACACGTTGTGCGGAAGCAGAAGTAGCCATGCACCTGAAGATCGAGGCAGAAGAGCTGAGGTGGTCATAAACACATGAGAGTTACGCTGAACTCTCCCCACAAACCTCCCTCTCCTTCTTTCCGATGCTAACCCATGGACGACAAACAATTATTAACGTGTCCCGCGCGGGGAGACAACTGAAAGACCTCTAACTTACAGGTGACCGAACCAATACACTAGAAAGCAGAGCATCTGAAGCTATAACGCTGGTAAATACACCACTATAGAACTGTTACTGAGCCGATACAGCTCACGTGGTCATCTCTGACCTTGTCACTACCGTTGGTTCAATACAGCTGCTCATGCTAGCCCCTGTTACTGCCGGTATCAATGCTGCTCTCGTGCGCTGTGCAGGCTAGCTACTTGTAAACAAGTCATCGGGCCCGAAGAAAGCGCGAGGCTAACGACCTAACCAGCCAAATGCATATCATTGTAGGGGAACAGTGCAACAACGGCGGGACACAGAGAAGACAAGTGCCGTTGTTGTGCTGTTCTCCTACAATGACATGCATACCAACTCGCCCAAAGAAGCTTTACTAAATGCATGTCAGACTTCTTCTAATAAAGAGACGACTGAAAATTCAGTGGGTATATGCACTCTCAATGGCTGTACATTACGCAGGGTTTTGGATAACTCACCACACGCCTCCGCCAGGTATACATAAGCTCGAATTCAAGCCCGGAGCAGGAGGTCGTGCGAGTGTGTTTATATCTGAGCGCGAGAGAAATTAAGCTAGAAATAAAAGTTTCACCTGCTTGAGAAGCCACAAGAGCGATGGAAGAAAAAAAATATATCCCACAATGAACCCCAGGGAGAGAGGGGAAGAAGCACCACGTAATTTCACGCGTCGCGGCCTGCAGCGAACTGCCGAGTCAGGAGGAGCCGGGCGGCCTGTTTCGGGAACGGGCGGTGCCGTCCCTACAAAACCCTCGGCGCCGCAACGAACAACCACTGCACCCAGGATAAACACCAAGCCGAGCCACACAAACAAATAAGCAATGAAGCCATTGTCGATGAAGCGAGGTACATATACGCATCGCGGAGTGCCCGTGCGCTTGTGTGCATACGTGGGCTTGAATCCCACCGGATGCACCGCTTGGCTCGCACGCAATACGCTGGCCCATCCTCCCCTCAGCCTCCTCTTCATTTAGCCACCACCTCACCGCATCCTTTCCTGCACATACTATATGCGTGCGTTTCGCCTCTCACTTTGTGTGTTTTGCCGCCGGTGCTCTGGCTGCATTTCTGAGGTTTGTTGATGCGGCTGCGTAACGTCCTTTTCCATTTCACTCTCTCTCCATCCCCCTTTTTCTTGCCGTACAAGGTACGCACACTATGACGGCCTGGGCTTACGCAGAGCAGAGGTTCCGGCAAAGCTCTGGTAGTTGTGTACACAAACAGGGTAGAGCGACGGCGTCAACTAGCTGTCTGCGGTAACGCGGCGTTTACCTTCATCTGTTCACTTTACCCCCCCCCCCCCCCTCCCAATCATCTAACAAACGTCTTGCTTCTTGACCCTTCCGTTCTCTCTATCTCTCTTCTCCTTCACTCTCATATTCACTCCATCCGTGTGCAAGGTAGCGGACCGGACACTATACGTGGATAACCTTTGTTTACCCTTTCTTCTTTCTCTTACCCTCTACATATCTGTGGCAGTTTCACTCAAACTTCCGGGGACAAGGACGGGAAAAAGCATTGGTATGAATTCACCTGGACGAAATCCGCGGAACACCTAGCCGAGGCAAAAGCATAGCAAGCAGAAAGTATTTCGGGCCGGCTCGTGACGAGGAAGCAATCAGAAGAGGGAAACTGTGTCTCGACAGACGATGAACAAAAACAAAACGGCATGCTAAAATTTCGGAGCATAGATCTACCTAGCACATTCTGAGCGGCTCATTTGTGGGATCAGCGGGCACAACAGAAAAAACTATTTTCATTTCCTGCATTCGCAAAGCGCCAAGCTGTTAATATTCGTCTCGGTCCAGCGCCCTCTACCGTGCGAACGAATACTCATCTGCCCGACTTGCTGCCCACAGTTCGGGGGCGACACATCTGAAGCATAGCACGACGATCCATCACACAGGAACCAACGCCAAGATCGCACGAAAAAGTCAGAGACAGAGAGGGTCCGATGCAAAAGCATGGTTGTGTTGGAAGAGGCCACAGAACGCGCTCAAAGCACGATGCGCAGTCGCCTACGATTGAGCTCTTTTTCACTATAACAGCAACACTTCATACACGTTGATCTGGCACGCCGCAAGGTTACTGGCCTTTGGGGCTCCCGAGTCAATCTTATTCCTTGCCCTTTTCCCACCCCTACCGGTACGCTGTGAGCATGATGAACGCGAAAAGCCTAGACAGTGATGCACTACGTATAACGGGCAGATCTTCATCACACGCCACTCTCTCCCACTTCTAACACTCTTTCTATCTGCAGTTTTGGGCCCTCCAGTGCTGCTCCGCAGCAGCGGCTGTACTGATGCTGCAGAAAGAAAGTTTCGGAAAGTCCGTGGTGCGTGGCGAGGCAACGTCACCGAAGCGTAGCGCCATCTATCGTGCCGCACGCACCCACCTACCATATACGAGTTTACCCCGCCCACAGAGCGCGTACGCAGGACGGCGTTACGCCTCCTGCCTACGGCCTGCTCATAACCCATCACCACGCCGCTTTATGACTGCGGAACTGTGCCTCCCAGAAGCCGGCTGTTAAAACTGAGGCCGCGAACATTCAAGCTACAGTAGAAGCATCACGCGCGATTCGCTAAAATGTGTTCCCTTGTGCAAGGGTTGAAAATCCTGGGGCATAGTTACACAGAAGCCCTCAGGGGCATTGCTGATATATATGACCCGTTCGGAAAAGGCCAGTGAGGGAAGCTTTCTATCGCGATGACGAACCACACTTAAAAGCACGCGCGGACATCAATCACTTCAACCTCTCCGTCTCTTTGTTTTTCCAGGAGATACGACGTGTTCAGCGGTGAGTACAAAAATTTTAAGGCGTGCGCCCAACACCGAATATAGCCGTGGAATCTGCCAACCTAAAACGATAAAGGCTTCGCTCTTTTATCGCAAAGAACGGGGAAATCATATTCAAGCAAACAAGGAACCAAATAATAAATGAACGCAATGTCAACGAGTGACGACACTAAGCAACGAATCTGCATGCATATCACTGTTCACAGAACCAGGACGCACCTCATATGCGAGCGGTGCATGCATACGCTAATGTACCTAATCTGTCTTCGTGCAACAGCGTAGATTGCCCAAAGCCCGTTTCTTTCCCTTCTTAGAACTGTTCACGTACCACTCTACCACGCAACATGGGCTGCAACTCGCGAAAACCCATTACATCACGCAATCTCTTCTCATGAACAGGTGTAATTTAGCAGCATCCCGCGCATCCAGGTGTGCTCGGACAAGAGAAGAAAATGTTACGCAACTTAGAACGACATAAACGTCCCCGCCCATGCAATAAGCCGCACACACTCCAAAATCATCGCACTAAGCCTCCAGAGCAAATACACAGAAAGCAAAAGGGAAAAGAACAAATTTACAGACTTGTGCACCACAGAAGCGGTGGCCGTTTCATTCTGCCCGCGGGCCGTAAAAAGTGACTTTTCGTCCGCGCGCGCCTCAAAGCTCGTAATCGGAGGCAACCCTGCTGACAGCTCTGCCCCCGTACTTAGGTGCACTGCGGTAGAAACTGCTGCTCAGTGCGGCGAAAACCGAACTGAACCGGACTGCTCGAACAGTCTATTCAATGACGCATCCCCACTTTCTGCTTCCATTCGCGATGTTTCACCGCAAAGCCTTCACTCCCAACAGCACTTATCTTAATTCCGCTTTATTGAGCCTTCAAAGTGTTGACTCTCATGAACGTAGAAGCCTAAGTCAAACGGAGTTGTGCATACCGGTGAGCGTTATGCGTAGCAGCAATGGCGACGACATTTTCAATCGAGACAGATTCCCGAACACTGCACCGAATTTGTCTCAGGACGCAACAAACGCATACCAAGCGCCACCTACACGTTGCGCAGTGGAAGACCCGGGAGGAGGAGTTTCCAAAAACATTTCGCAACAGCGACATATAACACATCCGCAAGCTGGCGCGCACCCCGCATTTGGTGGCCATTCGCCCAGGCCTTGCTTGCTAGGGAGGACGTCGTTAAAGGAAGGTTTGTGTGCGGTGACGGCGGTTATTGCGCCAGCATTAAAAAGAAGAGCAAACCACGCTAGTTTCACAAAGGGCAATCCGGGCAACGCAGCTTGCAGTGAATACGAATGGCACCAAGCGCGAGCCAGGTTGTTGCGCGATGCTGAGTGGTATGTGTGATGTACGGTGGTGTACGGTCCAATGTGCGCGTGTGTTTCTGTTGTGTGTCTGGACGTTTGTGGGGGCTCGTGTGGCCGCTGCGGTGGTGATCACGCAGGCAGGAAGCATTAAAACCAGGCTCGTTTCCCGAAATAGCCACAATGCACCGCCATAAAAAAGACAACGGTGTTGTACACGACTCCTGAACGGATGGCTGACGTGAAACCAAGCAAACGTTCACCACTTTCTCTGGAAACAATGGAAATTAGGAACGCACCATTCGGGTTTTATAGGGTTTGGGGGAGCGTTAAGTGCGTCATTTACGTGCGCTGCATTTATGTGTATAGGTTGGAAGAACGCAAACAAATTACGCCCGTTTTCCCTTTGTCCGTTGAGTTATGAGATGGCTGTGTTTTTCTCATTTTTGGCACAAGTAAAGCAGAAATCAAATCGCCGCAGTCAAGCACTGTTCACCTGTCGATGACCAAGCGAACAAAGAAATATTCTTAAGTTGCTTTTTTTTTGTTTCAGCGGAGGAAAGAAAACGTGTGCGTATAATTTTGGAAGCGCCATATGTAATTTTGGAAGCACCGGATTCTATCAAATGGCTACATTCACGTTTCAAGCAGAACCACACACACTTTGTCAAATATATGCATGTCACCGCATTTGCTATTGGAACACGTGGTGGCGTTTTCGAACTACACCATGCATTAGTTAAGCCATAGACGAAGGTGAAGAGAATCCCCTACTGAAGCGATTCCGTGCGCAGGCAATCAAGAGACACCAATGCTGCACTCTCCAGAAACATAATGGGTGGCATATACTGCGCACTTTCGACAAATCTCGCATTACAATGACGTTTTGGGACGTCTGATTCCAAATGGCGTTGACGTTTTCCAATAGACGTTTAAAAAAAAAAAATCTCAGCACAGCGCAATCCACAACCGCTACCACAACCATCTTTTGCAAAGGAACAAATAGCACATAAGCCACTTCACCGTCGAAAGGCAACGCATGCGCATTTGGCGTGGGCGATAGGTGCAAGTAATGGGCACAAGCGCGAATATGCCATAGCGTCGGCTGATTACTCCAGGAAGTGGATTACGCCATCGCATCACCCATCGCATTATGATGAAGCTCTATAATGACGCAGAAGAAATACAGCTTTCAATGTGCAAAAAATGAAACAACCCGAGCTTCACATTCACTGCCCCTTTTATCCAAACACTAGGGGAAACACGACGAGGAAAAATATAAGAGAGAAGCAAACCAGACACAAGTCAGACAAAAGGCTGTCACAAAGGAAACAACGCAAACTCAAATCAAATACAAACCAAACACAAGGCTTACAAAAGGCCTGTACAGTGCAGTCACAATGCAATTATACAACGCCTTGTTCGATTCGGGGAAGTAAAAAGAAGTGCTCTCAGCGTAGAATGTCGGAGGGGCTAGTCTCCTAAATGCATTTAGCAGACCCAGTTAGGCTGCTTCCTTTCCTTTTGCATTTATAAATTAGCTAAATCGCCTCTCCGGATTCCTGTAATTACACATCGCAAAAGCATGTTCTAAAAAAACATGGCAGCTCTTGCAGCGCCGCCTACCTACGATGTATAAACACCGCAGACCCGGTACAGGAAAATCTGGTGGCCGTTGCTATAAATAGCAGCGGGAGGAAGCTAATCCCGAATTCAAACCTCTTCCCCAGTGCACCCTACCCAACAAACCATGTTTTTCCACCGTGTTAGTACGGAGAAACTTCGGCTAGGCGATATGGCGGCCGGCAGGCATCGCAACCGCGTGATTCGATGACGCTTCCAGGCAAAACTTCTTCCTCAACCTGGTTGCGAAACGCCTGCCGGTAAGCGGGAACGACACTTCCCTCGCGATAGAATAAGCACATCCGGATACCCCGTCACCGCTTTGCCTGCCGTTACGCCCGTACACACGTCGTCATTTTGCTCGCGGGCAAAACCACGTAACGCAATCCCGCTTCGCTGCGGTGCTGTGGGAGAGGGGGACAAACCCTTATCTGCACGTGCCGTTAAGGGGACGACAGACACGGCGGCCTGAGCCATTCATAAGCGCAGAACAACCACACAGGGCCGAAACCATGGCTGCGCAGAAGCTGTGTGGGCAGGGAAGCAGAGGAAGGTAGGGAGGCAGACACCACGGCTGGGCAATTGACTTGATCCACGGGGCGATAGGGAGCGCGTCGGGGGACCCCACATGGCATATGCCGCGCAGTATAGTATACCGCATAGGACGAAATGGTGGAGGGTGGGAAGGGACCGACGTGCGACGGCAGCTCAGGAGTGGCCACGCCTCGAGCCGCGGGCGAAAGGCAAGGCCTGCTTCGCAATCTCTCCACAGCAACGCGGCGCGTGGAGAGTCCTGTCCAGCGGGACCCCAGCTAGCACGTGGCACGGTGCCGGCCCCATCTGAGTGAATGCGTGGCTGCACACCCTCGCGCCTGCCCGTCGAATTCCGTGCAGGGGACACAGGTACGGCGCATAAAGCCGCAATTAGTCAGGCCATGAGAACAAGACGCACATACGTTGGCAGGATCCCGAGTTTGACGCGCAATTCTTTCGCTTACACAACAATGACGAGATGGAACAACACAATATCGTAAAGTTCTGAAGATCTCTAAATCAAGATCTGCGGGATATTTTATGTGGGATATATCTGCAATACTTAACAGCTTAGAGCGTTTCTGAAGCTTTGCAAGGTTTATTTCAGGCATACTAACGTCTCTTTTATGCGTATCGCAGTGCTTGCGCGAATCGGAGTCTGCAATGTTGTGAACTGACTTTGAGATCCTGACGTCGGAGGTCTATCGAAAAACTAGCGCCGGAAACGTAAGAACTCAAGGAAGAAGAGGTCTATCCTAACCTACAACTGTGAAGAGTCTCAGGGCATGAGAAGGTACAAAGTTGATTAAAAAGTCCTCAAGGCGGACGGTCTAACCTTTAACCTGGTTGTGGGGCATTTAAGACACTTGCGAAGCTCAAAATCAGTAGATGGCGAGGAGCGTTCATCCTAACTCCTGAGCACAATGTTAACTCTACTAGCACCGTAAGCATGCGACTATATCGCTCAAAGAGGACCCTGTGACCTGCAGACTTTTGACGAAACCTGTACCTGCTGTTCTCGTCGCCTAAATATTCAACTGCCTTGCGTGTACCCTTAAAACCTTTGCAAAGGTTTCTAGATACGTCGAAATTCTCCTGGCTCAAGCTCCCCTCTAGTAGCGGTGCACCGAATTACCGAAACAGACGAGGGCCCACCCAGCACACGTTCGCCACCCAGGGAGGGGGGGCTTGCTGCACACGGACCTGCCGTGGGTTGCAGATTGGAACCATGTCGAGAAGCAAAGGAGCGTGCTTAGTTTGCAGCGATCGCGCACCTTCAACAAATTGCAGGAAACAGATAGGGATCGCTATGCATTCTTTAATCCACCTCCCCCACTTCACTAGCATCCCTCTGCAACGAAAAGATAGACAGGGGACCGGAGCCGCTAATGGTAATGGCCCGTACGAATAAATTAATTCTGGCCCCCTATGGAAAAAAAATGTTTCGGACATATGCACACAAGAATGGATAAGAGAAAGAGAGGAGGGTAACGGAAGTGCAGGTGCTTGTTCCGGATTTCTGACCTAACGATAGATAAGAACAGAACAGAGTTCCTCAGTTACCTATAAAAGCTGATAGATTAGACCTCAAAAACATGATCGCACTTGCATCTTCAGTTGGTGGCAAGGCTTTCAGCTCTCAATTCCGAAAAAAAAGTGACGAACAGATAAGTGTTAATACTACAGAATTGCCCGCTTGAGTCACCCTCCTCCACGAAAGTCAGAGAACAGGCTTCCACGACTTCCTGCGAACGTCCGGAAGAGCCAGGCTAGGAGACAGTGACGAAACTTTGGCGCGCTAAAGAACAAGAAAACATTACCCACAACTTCCGAAAGCCAGGATAAAGAAAGAGAGGAGGGTGAGTCACCAGCGAAACTAGAGGAAAACATAGAGAGACAGAGTGAGGCCTAATGGATCTCGAATCAACCAACTCTTCAAAATGAAAGGGAAAGCCACGCACGAGGCAAAACTACAGAACAACACACCAGGAAGATAAACAAAGAAAAAAGACAAAATTCAAAAACAAACAATTCAGCTAGAATACAAAGATGAGAGGCTGCTGTTGGACAACCCTCACCCTCTGCACACACGTCGTACGCCATGACGCCTGCTGCGTGACATCATCTCGCGTCTTTCAGCGAAGAGGACTCCCTGGAGCGCTTTCCGCCTGCCTTTATTTTTTTTTCAGCCATCCCCTTCTTTTGTACACGCCACTGGGTCTTGAGCGCCGGAAATTTGTCCTCCGCGCGGAAAGAACCCCGAGATTTCGGCTGAGGTTCCTAAAATTTTTCAACAGCGAAGGAACCGTCTCCTCTTCGTCGCCCACTCCACCACGGATCACCGCGACCGCCCGGCGGTCTTTTGAACTAAACGCCATACCTTGCGATACGGGGCCTAGGCCTCCCTCCCCCCTGGGGAATGAATGGCTCGGAATCAGCGCGTGAGGAGGGGTACGAAGGGAAAAAGAAATATTGTGCGCCTGTGTGTGTGTATGAGGGGGAGGGAGAACTCGCGAAGCAAGCGGCCTGGCCAAACTGCAGAACGAAGACGGCCCAGGAACAAGATGAGAGTACACGGGGGCTGACGACTACGGGCGCAAAATAAACAACGAGGAGATTTCTTGTCCAAGCGCGGTTCTTTTCCGACGCTTCGTTGGCTCTGCTTCCGCTCCTAGCTATCTGTCTCTGTCGCTCATTCTCTGCCTCTCTCTCGCGTGGGAAGCGTTCTCGAATTTCGAGTGCGGGACTACGAAAAAGAAACACGCCAAAGACAGTTGGAAAGCGGAACATTATGAGACGTCAAGCAAAACTAAAGGGGACGCAACAGGCACCCAGAGGTTTCGTCAAAGGGCTGTATAACCAAAGAAAGTGATCAGGTGCGTACAAAATTAAACAATTAAATGGAGCACGCTCTTCCTTTCTAATTACAATCTCTCCTTCCCTGTCAGAGATGAAGCAACAATATTTGTCCACGAGAAAGCGCACTAGCGTCCACTAGCATCCTGCACATGCCACAGCTGGTAATTTCAATTTGGCAATGCACGAAAAACGTTAGAAGGTAATAGCGCACTCCGTTTACTTTTGTCCCCACCTGTACATCAGAACTACAGGAGGAACTACCGCCGCTGGTTCGAATCCCTGTGCGCCATGTAAGCGCACAGCCAAAATGGCATCACAAAACAATAAGCCCAAGCGTGTTAAGCGAAGAACATCAGGGAGCTTGAACGGCCAATGCAACAGATTGCATGCCCTCTATCTTAAAAGAAGTGATTGGGCAGATTACAGGAAATATAAAGAGGAAGGAGCACCAATCGATCAATTTCACTCCTCATGGCTTAGAGTAGATCAAGTCAGCACTCCACCTGTTCTGGGCTTTTTTTTATATCATTAACCATCTTCTAATTCCAGCACGAAGTTTCCAGAAAAATTTCACAACTGGAAGACTTAATGGCAGCGATGGAGCATACAGTGATAGTGAAGGTCGTTCCTCCCACAACGGCTCTTGCGTATTGTCTTCAGATATCACCTAACCTCAAGTATCTACTCCGGTAGCACATATTCAGGACTTGCGAGTGATTAAAATCTTGGGATGACGTCACACTTCCTTCGGCGTCTCTCCTCGTTGCACCAGAAAAAAAAAACAAGCGCATAGGATTAAACAGTTTTTTTTTTCGACTCACCAAGAAGCGTAAAGAGCTAATCAATGTCAACACACTCTGCGCCATTTCCCCCCTCAAGTGCATTGAATGCACTTACTCCAGCCTAATTCCGTGCTTCTTGCTGTACATGCACCCTCAAGGATCGGTCGTAACAACAGCAAAAAAAAAAAACAAGAAAAACAAGTTCAAAACGCTAGCTTGGAAGCCACCAATCCGTGAATCAACTTCCCCTCTGAATCTCTCCTTCCTCTATTTCTTGACTTTTGATCTCTTTTATGCGAAGCGTTACCACGTGCCACAAGTAGCGCCAACTGCAAATGCTTGCACGGCAACCATCAGTCTATTTCGTCCTGACGCGCATTAGCAGAATGCACAAAGAGACCACAGCCACCCTGCACATACGCACGCATACACGCAAGTACACAGAAGCGCACTCAGGAGCACGTCCAAGAGTACACACACGCCCGCACACCTACACGCACGACTTCCTCGGACACAGCGCAGCCACGCTGAGAGCAAACAGGCGGCAGATGGACAGCGCCCGAAGGAGCGATAACGGGCACACCTTCTCCTTCCCCCCAAGCTGGGCGATAGACACGGACGCTTGGAGGCGGCCACGTAGGCGGCACTGCACAGCGGGCCAGACAGCGCGGCGCTCGGGAAGCACTCCGCTTAACTGCACTCCATCCACCGGAGCATGCCGCTATTACCGCAGCATGCTGGGGCATGCTCCAACAAATAGCGGGGCATGTCGTCGAAGCATGCATATAAGAGGGGGAGCATGTCGGGCATGGGGAAGAGGCCGCCTGTAACATATTTTGCGAGAACTCACCAATTTGTCGCGGTTTAAAATCCTGTAGTGAAACTGTTCAGCGACATTAGTATGCAGGCGTGCACTCATGAGAACAGTACACAAAGCTTTAGTTCGTGTTTCATCACGGGCACCGTAACTAAACACTCAACCTAAATAAATAGGACAAAAGGAAACCACAGCCACATGAAAACAGCTTTGATACGTTTTTACGCAAGTCCACCATTTGACAATAATCGGTGCAAAGATTAAACTGAAAAATATTGTATGTTCCAGCTCAGATATATTATTCGCGGTAAGTTTAAGTGCGTTGGTACAATTATGTGACTCGATCTTCATTTTTCAAGGGATAGACAATACTGAAAACCGAATAGGAAGCCATCCAGTTTGTGTGGCCGAAAATGAGAACGCCACTTTCGACTATAAGCAAGGCAGACAAAGGTAAAACACCGGCCGAAGGTCTTTCAGCCGGTTTTTAAACATTTTTAGCTGCAAGAAGATCATATAGTATCAACAAAATTATCTTAAATGTCTTTTTTTAGGAACGCCATAGCGAATGCCGATAGTCACCAAAAGCGCCCACTTTTGCATGGCGAAATTTTGCAAGCCCTCTCATTAAATCTTGTTCTTAGTGCTACCTCTGTTAGGAACAACTCGAGCGACGCTGACTACACTATACATTAGAATGATCGAGACCGAACGCGAAATTTCTCAACATCTATCTCCAAAAAAATTGATGTTTATTTCAAAAGCAGGAACAATCAGCAAATTCTGTCCAATAACACCCCATATGCATACGGGCCGTCGAAACAAACTGCCCAGAGCATTAACATGGCGGCTCCTAAGGTGAAGCTACCAGGAATAGTTCCTCGTGAATGCAAACAGCACATCTAGACAACGCCGCATGCGTAGGCACCGATACACATATATGTTGAAAAAGCGACGGGTCGGGTATGGAGCATTTCGGATTTACAAAATCCTGTGCAGAATGACAAAGGCGACACCAGCTACATATGGAAACCGGAGAACGCAAACAGTGGATTACATCTCGGTTCATTGATGCGCGCACAGTCGACTGCTCGAACCACCAGATGGCGTAGCGCAAGCGCTGGAGGGCAGCGTTATCTAATAACCCAAGCAGCCAAGCCAAGCCATAGACGGGCCTCCGGCGAATCCAATTCAGCGAGACTAGCGACGCGGATCCGAACCTCCTGGCTGCTGTTTATCAATGCTTCCTCTCTTATGCGACTCTTCTGAAATGCGCCGCTAACTCTCCGCAGAGCTTGCGAGAAAGAGAAGGTTCAAGAAGCAAGGCGTGCTGGGGGAGGGGAGGGGGAAGGGACAGGAAGCGGGGGGAGAGGGGGGAAGGGGCTAGAGACAACGCCTAAGACAATCTCCAGACTCCATTCGGAAGTCACACGGACGCAAAGGCCGACTTTTATTTTCCCCAGCCTTCCCTGCATACCCCTGCTAGGTTGCAGGTGAAAAGCAGTGTCTCCTCTTCCTCGCTCCCGAGTTTTCCTTTCTTGCCTCCTCCTTTCCCTAAACACACAGCCGCAGCGCGCAGCCTCCACGCGCCAGTTCTGCAGACGCAATGGCATTCTTGGAAGATTCCGAATTCCTCGCACGTAGTGCGTCCTTCTCCGGGAGTTCCCCTCTGCTCCCTTTTCGGGAGTTTGCTTCCCACTCGCACAGCACCTCTCTGGGAGTACGCACGTTCGCTCACGCGAAGTTCGAACCTCCTCTGCCTCTCCCACTCTCCCGCTCCTTCCTCCCTGGACGAGAAGAAACCACGCAGCGAAAAGAATCCTCCACGCCAACGTGCGCTCGGACCCGTGGCGAAAACGGGACTCCTGCTTCGAAATTCCTCTCCCATTTTTCTTTTTTTGCTGCACCTGCCGCTTTCAACCCAGCCGCATGCTTCCCTTCTCTCCTAACGTCGAAAATGCTCCCCGCACCGATACCACTAGCCATACTTTTGAATTAAGTACATACACAGCTCACCGCAACGTCCTACACGTACCCTCCGAGAGATTGTTCCCACCCCGCACGATCCCAGCCACCATTGGTCCCTGCTTTTTTGTGTATGTCTCGCGTTTCGTTTTCCCCATTCCTCGATCTTTTGCACATAGTACGCATGCGCGTGAGCGGGTAGCCAGGTTGGACAGAGTACAGGCCTCCGGTCGCACAGTGGACCGCGAAGTGCCCACCAGCGCCTTCCCATTCAGACCAGACCCAAGCTTATACATACAGAGGACGAAAGTTCAATAGACTCAGCATAGCACTGGCTGGAATTCCACTCGTGCGTGGCACTCAGCTGAAACCGCAGAACAAAAAAGAAGAAAAACAGACGACAAAAAATGGACGAGGGAGACGGGCTATAGAAAAGTGGAGCGTGTGGTTACCTAATGCATTTGCGGAAGTACCGGAACAGTGCCGTGCGGCCACACGCATGCATATGTCCGCGACGTGCAAAAATAAGAACGAAATCTGAAAGTGAAATACAACATTCTATGGAAGTGCTCGAGGACAAGGATACTGTTCTGCTGTCTTTGTTTTTTTTTTTTTTGCCTGACGACCGCTAGGATTCGCACCAAATATCCATGGTGTTTCGCCGCGGTGACTCGTCGTCGTTGCGCGTTCAAAAACGCGTAAATGAACAACATTCGCGGCATAGCTGTCCGGCAATGGCATTCATTCCGTGGCTATGTAAAAGCATTTAAAAAAAGGTCTCCGGATGAGGAAGGAGTGCGGTATGTCTCACTTCGATCTTACAGCAGGCACGGGAGGAATTACGCAATTCCTCGCTGCGGCTGCTTTAGCATTCGTTAAAGAAAGGCATCCGCTAATGAAATTACCTCCGACATCATATAGCTGAGGGTACGATTTTATGAACATTCTTCCCTTAGTTACACCCAAACCGATGTCACGAACCCCTGCAATTAGTTACACCGCCCACACAGAAGAATGCGCTCCAAAACAAGAAAGCTAATTCGTAAAGCACAAAGGAGATCTGTAGAGCATTTGGAAGAATGGGGAGTCTAATTTTATTCCAAATATGTGCAAAACATAATTTGTAAGCGCGCCGGGTCAAAAATGAGGAATTTCACTTAATGACACCCACATAAAACGTCAGGTGAATGAAACCGTTTAAATTTTCTCTCTACATCAAACGTTGCCACCAAGTTCGATGCCGACTACTGGCGATGCGCTTCAGCTTGTCGAACACCGTAAGCAATAACACTAAATGCGGAAGCTCATTTATTTAACCCACAGAGTTCGACGCCACGCATCTCGCGCATAACGGACTACAGTTTTTAAACCCGTAACGTCGCCGTGACCATTAAAACTGAGGCTTCAAGTAACGATTTCGGGCGTCCTATAAAAGCGAATGGAATTTGAGAAACCGTTATGGTGAGGTAACCACCGCTCTATGGTGCACTGACGCGTTCTCTTTCTCAACTGAGCAGCTCTTTCGCAAAACTGAGCAGCTCATGTTTTTCTGAGGATTCCCTGCCTGCGTTTATATTATCTATGTATTCTCTAGATGTGTACGTGATTAACGAAATTTTAACCTCGAGCTCTTGATTCTTGCAAGTTCTTTTCTCTAGTCGTACCGGTAACACTTTTACCGTGGATGGCCTCAAAACAGACTTGTTAGTCAGGTTAAGAGAAAAAAAAATAAGCCGAAAAGTTTCCTCACAGCCCCGTACAAAGCGAACTCTACGGGTGTCGCGCTCCCTCAGCGCACTCTGTTCTGTGTCGAAACAGCGCAGACATATATTAGCGGCACACAACAGCGGAACAAAGGCGAACTGGGCATCTGGTCCTGAAAAGGCGCACAGCGCCTCCTTCGTTTAAGCAAGCCGGATTTCGAGATAGGCGCCGGGATTTGGGAAAGAAGGGGGGAATGTCGTCGTGGGTGTCGAAAGGGGTAACACAGGCGATGCATCGGCGGTAGCGAGAACAATGCGACGCAGTTCCCGGGGGGCGATGGTCCCAAAGAACGACCGCCCGAGCCCCGCTTACTGCGATTCTCAATTAGCGCTGCGAAACAATGTCTCTCTCAGAAATCAATTCATGCTGGCCGACCTAGGCGACTTGAAGAAGGCTCGGTGGAGAGTTGAATGTGCCATTAGGAGAGGAAATCCGCTGGGCAAATTTGTCCCTTCCGTGCTATGCATAATGTCGCTCCGTTTCACCGGATGTCGATCAGGAAATCTGATATTTGATGTTTTATGGACTAGAAATTAGGGCCCGCATATAATGCGGCGTGCGCAGGGCAGGAATAGCGAGCAATCTTAAGAAACTAAACAGCGGCAAGAAAAATTTAAAAGGCAGAAAAAAGCTATGTAGTAGTGCAGTAGTAAGGACGCCAGTATAGAAACAAACTTCTCATATCCATGATATAAAAGCGTGTCATTCATGCTACGTGGTTCAGTGAGATGTCTTGTTTGAAGTATGCGGGTTTTAATTTAAGGCTCCTACGCTGAAAATGGGCTGTGACAGGCACTGCAGAGGACGGCTCCGGATTAATTTCAACCACCTGTGCGTGATTGAAGTTGCAAAGCACACGGACACCTTTTATATTTCATCTCACACGAAATGTGGGCGTCGCAACCGGGATTCGATACGGCGACCTTGGGCTCAGCCGCCGATTGCCACAGTCACTAGGGCATCGAGGCAAGTCAATGCGATGTCTCTGCTGGCATTAAAGTTAATTGAACCTAAAGTTAAGTGAACCGAAAGTTGGTTACATAGATGTTGACAAAGCAGCGCTGCATGACAAGAAACTTAGACATGGAATGCTGTTACACCTCGGCTCCGTCTTGCTAGCGAAGAGAAAACCACGAATTACCTGTCTTCGTGCCTTCTGGTTACAACTTTCTGCATTATTCTCAGGAAGCGTAAAAAATATAAAGCCGAAATGCTCTCAAACATTTTGCGTCGCCGCAAGCAAAGTCTCCGCGTGAGTCTTTAGAAACATACGATGGCGACTTTATTCACTCTCTGCAGGAGTTTCCTATAAAATACTTTGCTGTAAAATAAATAAAGGCTTTGCAGCCTATCCTAAAATTGAACCTCTACTATAATTTAATAGTATATACATATATAGGCTCCTTACTGAACGCTTACCCAACATAAGCAGAAGGCCCACAAAAAAAAAATGATATTGAACTGAGCATCAATTTTTTGAATGCCACAAAGAAAAACAAAACCAGATAGGCTTTGCCTCAATCATACCCGCTTGTAAAACATGCACACGCACATTCACCCGAGAAAGACTATCGAAGTCGCAGCCAAGCCAAGACTGATTAAGGTACTCGGTTGATTAAACAGACTCTCGCCACACCATCCTCTAGAGCAGAAGGTGGGAGCGCGTTTACCCGGCGTTTCCCCTTGAGCGCCTTTTAATCCACCTAGGCAGCACCTTACCGATCTCGCGCCTTGCGAGGCTATTACGAGATGCTACGTCATGCGTACGGCGCCGAGCATGGCGTTCTCTTCAGGCGGCCCTTCAACCTTCCGTTAAGTGGTCATCCTTTTAATCGCTGATTAAAAGGGCGCCGCTAAAACAGACGGGGGCGTGTGTGTGTATGTATGTGAACGCGCGCTGCGAAGCCGCGTTCCAGGCGCGAGTGCATCCTGCGTAGCATGGCTCTTACTGGCCTCTTTTGCAGTTCTTTTTTTTCGTTGATGCTGTAGAAGAGGAAGGAGGGAGCCAGGAATTACCGTAATGCATCATTGAATTAACGGAGATCAATACCCGGCAATACTGGAGAAAGTGCGTACCACGTCGGGGTGTGTATTAAAATAAGGAATATAAAGGAACATCGATTTATTCACTCGTGAACGCGCAGCCAAAAACAGAAAATCCCAGACAGGCATCGCGATCTATTTCACATTTCAAAGCAGCCAAGGCATACCCTGCACTCATAAATGAAGAGAAAAAAAAAACAAGATAAGTTAAAAAAAATCAAGAGAGATGCGCGTCGCCAAAAACCAATGAAAGAAAAACGATATGAATGGAAGGAGCTATCGGGTTCTCATCTCCCCCGGACACGAACGAAAGCAGCAGGGATTTGTTTGATAAGCGGGCTTTAAGAGAAAAGCGCGCGGGCCGACGGAAGCCCTCAAAAAGGATCCACGCACTACCTATCTTTCCGAAAGCGAGAAACCAAAATGAAAAACAAAACAAATGAAAACGCTTAGGCGATCAAAACCAAAATGAATGTGCGGAAGGCTGGAAAGCTTACAAAAAAAAAACCTAAATGGAGAGCGGACAGAATGTATATATGATTGCGTGCTACGCAGGCTGCGGGGAGAAGCTGAGTCCAGGCAAAGAGAAAAACTGAGAACGGAACCAATATTTGGCTTGGTGAGCCCCTCGAGTCTTTTAAACCTCCTTCTCCTATCTTCGGAACGCAAGCGTGCATCCCACGTTGGTGGGGGTGCTTAAGTTTGTGTTTTTGTATTCCTGTACACATATACCTTCCTCTGAAACCACGCTTCGTGAGCTTTTTTTAGAGGTACTGGAAGAAAGCGGACCGCACTCGGGACGGGTATACGTAGTCTTGTAGAGCGGCAACCAGCCACCGAATCAATACCGCGATTAGCCGCCGATAAACCCCTACGGGCGCTTAGGCTTTCAGCCGCTTCGGCGCCGTCCATCCCAATTGGCAAAAAAGAAAAAAAACGAGAAAGTTTGAAGCAACGTTTGAATGCCCGAATGAAAAATCGTTCTTGGGTGTTTTCCAGTTAGAGAGCTTGCTATTGGGATGAAATGTGGGCTTTTATGGGTCTAATATAAGTGGTCGAATCCGGAACCTATATATAAAGAAACATCCCAATAGCGACAGCTCGCGCCACTAGCTGCATCGCTCCGAGCTTCCTTGTATTCGCCCGTTTACGCCTGCACCACATCACACCTCGATGAAAAAATGTTAAAGTGGGTTTCCCACAAAGTCACTTATTGAAACACTTCATCATCACTTCATCACTTTATCATTAAAGCTACCGTCGAATGCAGGCGGCGAATGTGCAAAGTGAGCATGCCGTCAATTCCCGGCGCGATAACGGTATAGCGCCGTAGCAGTAATAATAATAATAATAATAATAATTGGTTTTTTGGGAAAGGAAATGGCGCAGTATCTGTCTCATATATCGTTGGACACCTGAACCGCGCCGTAAGGGAAGGGATAAAGGAGGGAGTGAAAGAAGAAAGGAAGAACGCTCAACGCACAACGCATGCGCGCGACACGTACCAAGCTATTTGCTGAAAATTCCAGTAACATCAGCGGCGCGCGTTAACGGTAGGATACAGCGTTCTACTGAGTGAATAACAAGTGTAGAGCGCTTGCGCTACCTCCCGACAGGTTCGCAGTTGGGCTGGGAAAGAACTAACGGATTATTTACTCTCACACACAAACACGAGCACATTACGCCCTATCAGGCGCCAGCACACACATGCGCACGCAGGATCACGTGGCTTTATTACGTCACGTTGCAAGCACGAGTACGAGGTTGGCGATTCAAATTTTCTGGTGGATTTTCTCTCCTTAATAACGGAGACGAATGCGGTATATACATAAACGTAGCACATATATCATCAAAAATAGCAAAATCCAGTGCAAGCAAGTTTTTACCGTAACTGCTTCGCCAAACTTAAGCTGAACAGCCACCGGTAGGTTAGATAGTACTGCTATATTGCGATGGATGATTGATATTTAAAGCTTCAAAGCCCACTTCAAAAGAAGATACCTCACTTATAGTTATTTCTACCTTACTTATTTCTAGCATGGACTTTACGACGATGATGATAACTCAATTTCCGAGCTGCCGTATCTCTCAACTAAAGGCATGAAAAGTGGCCGGAGCAGCACAGAATTGTGACATCACGCGGCGTCTTCCCTCGCTGCCAACTGAGCCAATCAGTGCGCGCTGAAAGCAGTCTAGCCTGTATGGACCGAAATCTAATGCGACATTAAGCGGGGATGAATTGCTGGGTTCTTGCAGCGACAAAAGAGGCGCTGGTACTAATTTCATCAGACATTCCAACAATTTTGCCTGTGAACTAAGAACGATCTGAGCGACGTACGCAAAGAGGGGAAATTCCAGCGTGTGAACGCATTATTCGCGTTCCCACGCCGCGGACAGATTGGACTTCCCGAAAAAGAATTGCAAACATTCTTTCATTCGCTTGGCCTGGGAACCTTCTGCACCCATTAGAAACGCCAACATTTCGACCTGATTTACACTATACACGGCAAACATAAAAACACAAGGTGATGAACAAAGCCGCATCTGGACCAATCACGGCCAAAACCAGGCCAGATATGAGTCTGAACATGCCCCTAGCTGACCAGATCAGGGCGATATCTGGTCTCTGTCTCGTAAATCTGGACGTGATCCGTACAGATCAGCTTCGTATATAGCCCTAATGCCTCCATATCTCGAATGTCTGATCCTTAAGGAACCGATCGGGGCATACAGACACGCGCCAAATGCTGCATTCCACAAATCGTTGCTACAACTGATGCCAACACATCATTATCATTACTTGTGCCATGGCGCGGGCTATGGTGAAAGTTGCCCTCGCGAAATTAAAACTAAATCATCATCAAATACTTATCATCAACATAGCCGCCGCGGTGGCTGAGTGGTTATGGCGCTCGGCTGCTGGCCCGAAAGACGCGGGCTCGATCCCGGCTGTGGCATTCGAATTTCGATGGAGGCGAAATTCTAGAGGCCCGTGTACTGTGCGATGTCAGTGCACGTTAAAGAACACCAGGTGGTCGAAATCTCCGGAGCCCTTCACTACGGCGTCTCTCATAGCCTGAGTCGCTTTGGGACGTTAAACCCCCATAAGCCATAAACCAAACTTATCAACAGGAGCAGGGTTACATCCACTGCAAGACAAAGGTCCCCCAATAATCTCCAATTAGCGCGGCCTGCGGCAGTCGCAGCCGCTCAATTTTAACCCGCTCTATTGAGGAATTCCCGGAGATGGAAGCAGGAAAGCGTGGTGATTCACTGGCTCGCGCACGTCAATTCATCGCTGATTTATAACACTCCGGCGTAAAACAACCAAAACTCCAGCCAACCAACCGCACACCCTTCTAAAGGCGTCAACGGCTTGAATATTCTGCTCTCGGTTTGCTGTAAACGACATTCGTTTCCCCGGAAACGAACTGAGAGCCCGATTAATATTTGCACTGACTAGAAGAGTCCGCAAGGCGGCAAAGAAGAATTCTTGTCACTGAATTCTATTCCATTGTTGTGAACAGCCGTGCCTACTGTGTGATACCGGCAAAAAACGAGTGCGTTGCGGCGCCTAAGCCAATAACAAAGAGTTAAAAGGAATAGGATCACAGTGGGATCGTTATACTATTCTCACCCTGAGCACCGTCCGCACCATTGTATAATATCCATTAGCGATACCCCTGCGATCCGCCGCAATTTTTTTCCTAAAAAAAAAAAACGCCGCGAGCAGAGTAAAATTAAGCCTCCGCACAACGGGCACACGTGTGCGCAGCTCTTTCCCTCCGCACTCCTTCCTTTCATACATGTGAGCATTAATAAAGTACGTGACGTGTGTGACGTGTCGAACCAGGGAGAAAGAAAAAGAAGAAATAAAGGAAGAAAAAAAGAAACAACAAGGCAGGCCATCTATGAAGGCTGTCAAATGCACCTGAGGCGTTCTTGTTCATTACAGCATTTCTTTTTTTTTATTCGCCCCTCAGTTCATTCTTTCTTTCCGCCCCTCATCCGCATCTCCGGATGCTGACAGGCAGCCGGCTTGCATTCTCTCTGCAGCTTAATGAACTTAAAGCGTCATGCGATGAAAATAGAAATAAAAATAACATTGGCATTGGCGGGTTTGCGTTGTGAGACAAGAGGGGTGATTTTTCCTACTCTGTTTATGACCGCCAAAAGGATCTACCGTCAGCAGTAATTGCAAATTAAGTGCGGCACATGAATAAAGGCAAACAAACGAAATGACAAGTGGCCATCATAATCGCATAGATTATAGCAGCCAGACGAGCATGGGCGCCAGGTTTCTCTCGAAAAAGAATCCAATACGATGCGCAGTTTCGGCATACGCATGGCAGCATATGACAACGTCGCATGCGTTTCGTCGTTGCTTGTAACAACAAAAACTGCCCACTCGGATTGTGAACTGACGCTTACCTTATCTCATGAGTGCTGTTAGAGCTTGGGAAAGCGCCACTTATTGCGTTGTGCGCTACGGAGAAGTTTCTGCTGTTCCATCGAAAGAAAGACCTCGCCTATGCCCTGCGAATTCACTCGGCTCAACCTGTTGCTGTGTGTTGTCCCTGTCGTCAGGAGTAGCCTGCGAGTCGAGTCTCCGCAATACACTTCACACGGGGGAGAGAGAGCAATTTAGAGTCTCTCACTGGAAGCAATGCGAGATCGGAGAGGGACCATCACCGGCCCGAATACTCACCTCTGAAGCATTTGTGATGACTCTGCTAGACGCATGTGTGTCTGTGATGTGTGCAAGTAGGTCTGCACCATGCCCTGAATACCGGGTCAGTAGGTCATTGTTTTACAATATGATTGAAGAATTACTAGCCTGCGACAGTAAAGGACGAAGAAGCAGGAGACGGGGGATGGACGAAGAGGTTGGGGCGGGGTGAGATGAAAGATGGTGGCTCGCTAACGCCACGGCACATACTAAGCTCTGCCTTTGAGTGCCTCCGAGTGAAAACGCTGCAGCCATCACCTCAAACCCTCGCTCTTCATTTTACCACCCCTTCCGGTTCCTTCTCCCCAGTGTGGAGTAGGAGACCACCGACATGCTCCACCTGCGGACGTGTCCGCCCTCTTCACATTAAACATTTCCCTATTTTTCTCCCTCCCTTCACATAATGGCGATGGCGAAATAGCGATGTTATGTAACCTCGCCACATCGATACTACTACTGCAGTAGTGGTTGCATAGTTGTTGTTTTTTCTTGCCCCATGGTCTGTCTTCTTTTCTCCGTTGCTGTTTCATTAGAGGCTCTTAGGTTGATTCATTCAAAATTTAAAATATTAGATTCGCCTGCTGAGCTTGTGGCGACTAACAATGTTGAAGCACAGGAAGTACGAAGAAGGAAATGCCGCCTTGACTTCCTTTATTCATTAGTTAATCGTAAGTATTCTCACTACACCCTTCAGCACATTTATCCCCTCTATCCACCAAGCATACCTGATACCATAACACCCACTCACTAGCATCTAATTTTTTGTAAACTAATTGCTACAAATTTTCGTTTTTTCAGCGTACTGTATCCGAGTCGAACAACTTTACCATACTATGAGTAGCACTAAACTTTTTTAACCATATCTGTTTAGCTATTCTGTTCTGCATTCTTGTTTGTACATTTACTAATAGTGCCAGTCCTGCTCAGACCATGTTGTGGTCTGCAGTACGTACTACATAGATAAATAGAATGGTAACTAGCTCTAGATAATTTTCATGTCTTTCAGTTATTTCGTTTCTTTTCTTCCAAGAGGCCGTCGTTTGCTCAATATTAGAATACTTCTGCAAGCACGAGGCTCCGTGAGGAAACTATGATCTGCTGAAAAAGTTGTGTGACTTCGCTAGAATTTCGTCAAGTGACGCGCGTTAATGAAACGGAACATAAAGGTGCCATTCACCGCACGAATATGTTCTTCGGCGAAGCCATCTTTGAGGACCATCATCCAAACAGCGCTTAAAGCTTTTCTCCACTCCTCGCCATGCCTAAGTCAAAACTGTCATCATTGATAGCGGACGCCTTGCCCATAGAGTACGGATATTAAACCCCTCTTTAACCTTACGACGCACTAAATCGGCGAAATCAGTAAGGCCACATCTTTGTTCTCATTCGTAGGGGTTGTTCCAAAAGTAACTGTAGCACGTTTCCTTCAGTTGTTTGAGATAACAGTACGATATATTGTTAGAAACCCAGAGTTGAAGCATATGGTTTCGCAAACATATTGACGCAAACCTTAGTAATGGTTTTTGTCCATTCATCAAAGCTGCCGTCACGCGGCTTTATCGCTTTGTTTGCGGCAACACGCGACCAGATTTGCATTGATTGATCGCAGCCAGGCGACGCCAATTATACGTTATTCCACACCGTCGTGGTTTCTTTGCCCACTGTATCTCCAGAGCTCGTTGTCAGCTTTAAATGGAGCTCGGCCGAGAGCGGCGGGCATTCTGTTCGACGACCGCCAAGCGCGCTTTTTCGTACGCCGACGCCATACAGGCCATAACTGATTCGTAATGTCTTTATTTACTGTATCCATGCTCCCAATTTGTGCAATTTTTCTTATGTATTCAGCTTTGATGTTTTCCTTTTTTGCTACCATGTCTTTAGTTTTTGAATGTATATGTCCACTCCTGCGATAGCCCCTGTAGGGGCTGCAGTATGTACAAGTAAATAAATAAATAAATAAATAAATAAATAAAAATAAAGTTAATTCTGGGCGCAGGTCCGCCCAATAGATAGATTTCTTTTGGAAGCTCTTTGCGCTGTCTTCCTCACTGTCAGACTGCCGTCAACACTACGAGACCATTTGAAACTAGAACTCTCATATGTGGGCATAGTACGCCGTATTAATTAATATAAGGTCTCATATTAGTCAAATATGGCTTCAACGCTGAGTTATATTTATTCCTGGCGCCCCCAGTAGACATCCACACACCATAAAAGCCAACTCCAACATTCAGGAGACCGACGATTACTCGCCACGGGCGATCAAGTAGAGAACTTTTCATTTCTTAGGTGTTAGCGTTTGGATTAACAGCCGCAAAATATTTTCCTCATGCGAAATAAAAAATACGGTCGTTCGAGCAAGCTCTGTGCTCCGTTTTACACTGTAAATGCAGCCTAAGAAAAACAAAGTAAGCACCGATCCAGAAGCGGCGAGCTGCCTAGAAACAATGTTTCACATCACAGTGTGAAACAAGAGCAGCATGCGATCATCTGTTTGCGGCTAGACAGCAACCGACGAGGTTAGAAATACTTATGGTCGCTATATTTCACCTTACATAAGCGCTCATGCGACATCTCGAATTACATCGATCACTTTTAACGCCGAACCACAATCTCGCAAACGGCTTCCCGCAACAGTTTTACGCAACTGTCGGTAACCACAGCTGCCCGCTCGTTTTCCCCCAAGAAATTTATGGCCTTGAGCCGCCACTCCTCTGACGATAAAACGCCTTTTGTTTCTTTTTATTACCTTTTGTCAATATCCCAAACAGAAGCAAATGACTTGCTTTCACGCACAATGACGCACGAAGACTAAAACTGAAAAGTTGAGAAGACTGACTGTCTCCTTAATGGAGCGTTTCATTCTACCGAGCACGACTAGAATGAAGTACGCACAATACAAAGCACATCATATTTCAACTTCGTCGCTATTCGAGCCCTGAGAAATATTTATATGCATAGTCAGGAGGTCGACATCACAGCCGTGCTTTTTAAGCAACTTAACGAAGCTGTAAACTCTTTACACAACTCGTCAAATTTGCTACCCCGCGCTTCACGTTGCTCGGATAACCGCATAACCAAAGCACAATAAACCGAAGACAACGAGCTGAACACACTTGCTACTTACTTATTGCACATGGCGTTGTCAAGTGAACCTCGTGTTTCGCTTCACAAAAAACAAACAAACACGAATTTGGCTATACAAACTCCACTGTAAGTTTCAACTTCCGCCGTAACAACGCCACGTGACATTGAGGTGAAGTCTGCTTAGCAGTTATAGAAACGGTCCGGTGAACAAAGGACGAAGGAGCACGGAGGACAACGCAGAGAACTATGGGAAAAAAATTATAGGTGTAACGTTAAGGGGCACGAAGAAGGCATACTTGGTCAGAGAACAAACGCGGTGTAATGATATTCTAGTCGAAATCAAGAAGAATAAATGGGCTTAGGCGGGGCATGTGATGCGAGAGCAAGACAATAAGGGTAACGGAGTGGAGTATGTTATGAACGGGATGCATTCCAACCAAAGTGGATTAAGGCGCAGGCTCTCTCGACCGTTTGACCAGCAGACGACCCCACAAAAAAAAAAAGGGGGTGCCGCGCTGGGAAAGTGCCTGCGGAATTTTCTCAGGTTTGGCTCGGTGGGAATGACCTTCTTTTTGAGTGGTTTCTGTAGAAGTAAACCTGTGGCAGAGACCGACGACGGACAGACGACGGAGGAGTAAAAGGAACGGTGCCGTCAAGTAATTAGCCCTGTCCGTCAGGAAGCGGCCACACCATAAAGAGCTTGCCGCAGTTGAGGCCTCAGGCGCCGCACGCATCATATGTGTTTCCGGGAACACAGAGCCGTTTGCACCTCTGTGGGAAATAGCAGCGGACTTGCGATTTCTCGTTGCCCGTTGTCACTGGTCGACTCTGCAACGAGTCACTCCGCTTGCCACAGTGCTGTACTACTTTTCCCATCTCGGAGAAATGTGCCTCATGTTGGATTGGCCACCGCCTGATGAAGGGGCGGAACCTTAGGGGATTTAAGGAGAGTGGCGAGTGAGAAAGGACGCTCTGGGCCCTGGCGACAAGGCTCATCCAGTCGCTCGATCATGAAGTTTTCAATTTTGACCGTTTTCTTTTTCTTCATGTGTAAATAAGTTTCTGCAAAGTGCCATAAAATCCGCGTGTTTTGGTTTTCCAAAACATCAAGTTCCATCTTTCCTAAACCCGAAGGCTCGGACACGCTACCTAATGGAGCCCGGGTTCGAGTTAGCGTAAGCGCTACGATAATTCCAAGAAAAAGCAAGCGTGGCTGGGCGCGACAGAAATTTAGGTAGGCGGATAAGATTAAGAAGTTTGCAAGGATAGTGTGGCCGCTGCTGACACAGGACAGGGTTAATCGGAGAGATATGGGAGAGGCCTTTGTCCTGCAGTGGTCGTAGCCAGGCTGATGGCGATGATGATGATGACGGAGTTGTCTTCAACCCTGCTGCGCTGTCACAATCCATGCCCTTCTGCAGAGAGCAGGGCCGTTTGGACAGAACACGTGCAAGTAGCGGGCTGGCGGAAGCCATCATAGAACTGCACCCAACTCCTCGAACGCTCGCGCTACGCGAAGCAACGCGCTGGGAAGCCCCGCACCTTGCGCGTGGCCGGCGGAGCGAGACACGCGCGCGCGCTACAGCGGCATGCAAAGGAGGAAGCACGCTGAACTGAGAATGCAAAAAGGAGGAGGAGGAGAAAAGAATAAGAAGGAAACGGTGGTGGCGGCTGTGTTTGCCAGGGCGTCGACGCCGCTCTGCAGGCAGTGGCTGTTCCAGCAAGCGCCTCCCAGACGACGACTGCTCAGAGAACTCGACTTGGCGCCGGCGAAAGAAAGACCGCACGCGTCGACACCTGCTTCTGCAGGGGAGCGAAAGAGAAACGAGTAGAAGCAAACGGTGGAGAAAGAAAAAGAACGAATGCAGAGGATGAAGAGGCTAAGAAATAACGAATGAAAGGGTGAAAAGCTAAGAGGAGTGGGGAGGAGAGCCGAAGAAAAGCGAGCGACTAAACCTGCCATGAAAGAAACGTTAAAAACATGCAAAGTAGCGGAAAGGCTTTAACATAAGCAGAATAAAGAGAAGTGATAGGGCTAGGCCTGATGCACGAGAACTAGTGTAGACGCAAATAATAAAAGGAAGAATACGCAACCGGGAGAGAAGGAGAAAGAGAGAGGGAGCAATGAAAAACGTGGAAGGAATGCCGCGGCGTCCGCGTTATGTTATGAAGTGGAGCTGGCGTCCTTTGAGCGAATAGAAACGCCATGCACGTACATCTGCCGACATGCTTTCGCGGGAGCCTGGCTTTTCTACTCATCCCTTCGTAAACAGGGATGACAGGAGAAGAAGGAGAGATGCTGTCGTCGAGCACGTAGCTGACCGGATAGAGTTGAGGACACGGAGTCTAAGCCGAGGGCTTCGGTGGATCAATCATGCGGCGTAGTTCTGGGGAAGTTGTTCGGCGTGGAGCAAGTTATTCGTCGCAGCGTCGTACGCTGAGCGTCAGCGGACATCCGCATCGTACGAATCGAGGTTATATTCGGAGGTGTGAAAGAACGAGACGATTTCACTGCGACAAACTGAGCGAATGTCCGAACAGGTCTGCGAATGCGTATAAATTTGCATTCGAAACAATCTGGCCGAAGCCTCCACGATGAGATTGCGTCGGCTTCGGACCAACGCGTCCAGCTGCCGACACTTCAGTCAAAAACTGCTGGAGGTGCAGCTGTCTTAAAGTGCGGAAAGTACAGCCCTTCTGAAATTTGCGAAAAAGTTTTCCATTCAGAAATGAAGTCGAAAAGAAGGAAGAGACAGTTTTCTTCAACAATGACAGCTTTTAACCGGAGAAAGGATTGAAAACTCGGAACACGGTATTATTCGGTAGGCATGTGCAATCCGAAACCTGCACCAACATCCGAAAACATAGCCACGAGTCACGGAAAAATTGGACTCATTTTATGTGGATCATCACGAAAATCTACGCGCAGTCACTTCCCGAATTTGTAATCTGCAAAATTGCCCCTGAGGAGTAAATCCTTGCGATCTTTATTCTCGTGAGCATGTACAGAAAAAAAAAACGAGAAATCTAAAAATCACTGCACTGCATAAGTAACAATTGAAGGCGTCAAGCGTAGTTAGTGGCGCTACACACTATGGAAGCAGGACGGCTTCTCCAGTACCAATGAAGGATGGCAAAAACAAAAAAGGACCGTGTACAGGTGTTACGTACCAGTACAGTTAAAATCGAGAAGAAAACGAGAAGGAATATCGACACAAACACGAGGTAATACACAACAGGGCGCTCCTAATATGCCTCAATGGCAAAAAGAAAATAATAAAGGCAAGAGCACGGAAGCACAATCAATGTAAATAACTACATATGACGAAAAGCAACCTACAGGCGAGGGTTTTGCGCCTGAGGAGGAGGGGTAAGAGAATGCCGAAAAAGAAAATGAACCAGGCAACCAACTAAAAAATAACGGATGAAAAGCAATAGAAAACATTAAGAAACATAAAACGAGCGTAAGAATCGACTTGCAAGAAAAGAACAGCTGTACGACCAGGTTTCGGAGCGTGCGCTTTAGTGCGCGCTCTCACGCCGCTCTCTTTGATATGCAAATGAACGGGACGCGCGTGAGGAGGATCACAACAGCTTCATCGGGTTCAACCGAAACGGTGCACCGACACGGGCCAGAAGAATGCGCAAACAGATAAAAAGGAAAAGGGAGAGAAAAGCAGGCATCGAAGACCAAAGCACTGGCAAAAAGAAGAGCTAGAGCAACTATCGAAAACATTTGTTTTCATTTTTGTTTTACTTTTTTTTTCTCTTCGCAGGATGGCGTCATCACCCCTTGCGGAGAGCGACGCTGTTCTGCTCGGTACACAGCTGGTATGCGTTCCCAGAAAAAAAATTTTGGCTTCCAACTCCACTTCTCGTTCTTGTTCTCCTGTCTTCTTTTCGTCGGTGATCGATGCAAAAGGGCTGCTGAGTCTTAGCCCTTAAGCAATGCTCGTCGTAATCTCATTTTTTAGCTTAGGCCTGCTCGAAGCAACTCGACTTTAAAAGGAGAACCGAAGTAGCGGTTGTGAAGACGCGTCCAATTCAAGTCTCTTCTCCTTGCGGGGAAAGCTGGCGCTCCTTAGGCATCACCCCGAGGCCCACTTTCGAGATCGAAATAGGAATCGGCACGTCACACCTTTCTTCGAAATCGCGCTCGAACACTTCAAATTCAATCTAGGAGGACACCTCGCGATTCCCGTATTGGGCTCAAGAAGCTCCGGCGCATTTCGCCCTTTTCAGAAATGAGACTGGTTCCTCATAATCCGTGTGAGCCAGTTCCACGTGGAACATGCAAGGCTTCCCTTGTGAAGCGTGTAGCACTGGAGGCTGTTTGACCGGAGCTTGTCCATAGAGTAGCCTTTAAGAACTTGGAGTGGTACGATCCGGGTAAGCCTGTTCCACGTATAACCGGCGAGGCTTCAGAAGTGGAACTTGATCGAACTGGAGTCAATCCCATGTGGAGCCTGTTGCATGCGGAGCTTCATCGCCGGAGCTGTTACGCGCGGATCACGGGAAGCGTGTTCCATGTGAAAAGGGGGAGCCCTCTCAAGTGGACCTTATTCCAACCGGAGCCTATTCTCTCGAGATCCGAATCAGCCCATTCCACGGGGCCCACTCGAAGGCCATGCGGTACAGGCTCACCCCGACCACGTGGCAACAAGTTGCATTTCTGAGACGGCCCTTTCTCTGACATTTCCATCGGGCAACAAGAGAATGGATCCATTTAAATTTTAAGGTGACGGCATGCTACGCCAAAAGTCACGCCACTATTCCAAGGAAACTATGACACCCAGCTACCACTGTAACAGGAAGTCAAGCTGGCACAACACTAAGAGATTGCACAGCAACGAGCAGTCCGCTATAAGGATATAGCTCGAGCTATACGAAAGGTAATGTAAATGACGGGCGGGTTCAAGGACAAATCAGCCGATGCTTAAAACCGCCGTCTACACCTAGAAAGCCTTGGAGAGCTCAGCTGGGGAACGGGGAGAGGAATGAAAGAAGGGAGAGGTCAGGCGCCCCAGCTTGCACGGTGGCTCAGCGATTGCCCAGGGGTGGCCACGATGTTCAGGGTCCCGCGCTATGCAGCGAAGCCTGCACCCCTTTCCTTCCCGCCTCGGTCGTTGTCCGGGGCAACAGGCCGTCAATTAGACTCGCACCGCGCTGTGCGTGGCTGAGTGTGTGTGTATATATGTGAGCGTCCGCTCGCGCGCCAACATCGCCGCCGCTTCGGCCGTGAATTAACGTCGCGAGGAGAAGAAAGAAGGTGCGAGCAAAGGAGAGAGAGAGAGAGAGAGAATGGGGGAGAGGCCGAGCAAGCCCGACGCTGGCCGGCGGCGGTAATCTCTCGAGCGTGGTGCCAGTTAATTATGAGGCCAACGCCGCGCCGCCGCTCTCCATCCGTCCTGGTCCACGCGATTCTCGCAAGGCGGGCAGGCACAGGGCCACGCGTGTGTGCACGTACGCTGGTCCCATAGTGGGTCTCGCGAGACCAGCTGCGCCACCTATGGCGAGGAAACGGGGCGGGGACCACTCTACGCGTTGGTGTACGAAGAACCGGCGCGGCAACTCGATGGAAATGGAGAAGGCACAGGCTCACCTGGTCGGGAGTTACCCGACAGCGTCGGAATTTGCGAGTCCTTATTTGTACACCTCTTGTTAAATGCTCACCCCCACAATTTTCGTGGACGGAATTTCGCCTCTGCAATGCCTACCTCGTCTGAATAACAATCCAGGCCAGCAAAGACCACATAGAGAAATATAAACGCCGCCCATATCTTTATCAACGTGCAAAATAAGCAAGGGCACGTCAAGTGCAGACAGCATAGATGGTCACTTAGGTAGGAGATGTTGGTTCAGACGCGACTCACGCTCTAGAATCGCTTGCAAATCTGGTAAAAAGTCGTTATCTCCGGTCAAAGTGAAGCAATTTTCATTTGTCTTATATATTAAGTCATAAATGAAAAGCGAAGCACTTTTGGGGAACATTTATAAATGCTAGGTTACTATGACTAAGACTACGACAATGCCAGCAAGAGAACACAACCGCTGAGGCAGCCTGCTATTCGCGTGAGTGAAAGGTGAAATCAGCGCCCAAAATGCAACAACTGTTGCCAAGAAAGCTACACAATTCGCCACCATTCAGACACTCGGAGCACACAGTGCTGCCGACAATAGGAAAAAAAAACATAGCTCTAACTATCACCTGCAGTTTTGAATACGAGAACGATGCATGCGATGAAAGTTACACGTACGTACGTATGTACAAGAGTACAAAATCCGCAAACAGTTTTGCCGCACGCTTCGGGAATGTTTACTGCTGACACGCCCATTTCCTCGTAACCCTCGCCTTCATCCCCGTTTTCCCCACCGCCCTATTCGCCCAACTCTGCTGAAACACCTTGCCACCGAACGAGCGCCGACAAAGGGAACATCAAGTGCACACGGTGACGTGAACTGAACCGGACACACCCCTTCACGAGCCCGGCATAGAAGCGCCTCGATTTTACTCCATTTGAGCAGCGCACGCCACCTCTCGGCTGAACCCACAAACAAAAATGAGGAAACAGCCCAACAGAATCCATTGGAACTCCGATAGCTGCCAATCAACGAGCAAAAGCGGATGCGTAAGATCGCATACACGCGCTCACACCGCAGAAACTCGCGAACATACTATCACACGCGCATATACAAGCGTGCACAATACACGCCGATACGTTCACGCCATTCGGCAGAACCGTGGAGCGACAACCGTAACGTCGCACTGCTCCATTCCCGGCGTTCGAGAAATGAAAAAAAGCAAAGGAGGCAAAGGAGGCAGTTCTCGCAAAGCGTCCGTGCACGCGACGACGCCAGCAGCGAGCTTCGGGGAAAGCGGGCCGCGAGTGCTTCTGACAGGTGCGCCCAGATACGGCGGGGCAGACGACGACTGCGAGTGAGCGAGCGTGCACTCGGTGCGAGTTCCGGGATACTGCGTCGCTGACAGAAACGCCGGGTTCGCACAACGGAGCGCGTAGCGGACCTGCTGGAGGTGATATAGTGTATATATCTATATATATATATAGGCAGCGAGGCGGGGTGCGTTTAGGGACTGCCGCTTGGGACACGAAACGGCGATAACTGGCCGACCGGCGATGTTGTTGGCGTGACGGGAGGCTCTGCTTTTCGGGCAGCTCCCGTGGAGATATTAGTAGCACCAGTCACCGTGGTATAAGCAGTAGTACAACTACTACTAGTAGTAGCAGTATTTGTCCTAGACGTTGGTAATAGTAGTAATAGCAGTTGTAGTAGTAGTGTTGCCAATGCTTGCGGTGGTAGCAGTAGTAGCAGTAGTATGAGTAGTAGTAGTAGTACATTAAAACATTTGTAAAAGGGAAAGGTATTGTAAAGAGGGCACTATGCATATTCATCTTGCGCCGACGCGTCTCAAAGCTTATGACATATCCTACGGTTTTGAATCCACCAGTGAAACATTTGTGTTCAAGCCGAATTAACAATACAGACATACGGTTCTTCACACTCACAGAAACATGAAAAAGTTGTCCGGATTCGTTCGCTTACTAGGACTATCTTATATTAAGCGTCCCCATACGGCAAACCAGGATGCGTTGGCGCCTTTTAGAAATGACAGAAGTCGAGAGAAATTGGCAATTCCTGAATAGGATACCGTAAAATCTCGCGTATAGGACGAGACCGGTTTTGGAAAAAGCGAAAAACTATAACCAATCTATATCCGCGTATAATACGACTCAGAAAAACGGGCGTCCCACAAGCCTTGGATTAGAGGAAATATTTTTTCAGGCATTCCTTTGATATACATTTCCAAAAGTATTCAAAACATCTTCTGATAACTATCATCACATCACAGGAAAGTGGTACTGGACAGCCATTTCCGAGATATTTCTGCCCTACCATATACTTGCTTCCGTATATATAGATTCAAAAATTCAGGGGGCACTTTGTTGACCTTAATTGCGGTGAGGCGAAAGCACTTAGCGCGGTGTTGCTGCTTGTGTTACTGATGTGTGGTTAAGATGTTAATTAAGTATACAATTGTTCGTGAATCTTAAATGTTGGAGGCACTGGAGGGCATTTGGAAGGCATCCATCTGATTCGACGCCTTTCTGCAAACACTCTCCACCGTCCCAGACAAGGAGAACGACATAAGCGTTGGCAGGAAGTAACGTAGTCGTTAGCACGCTCAGCTGCGAAACGGAAGGATGGTGGTTTGAATCCCATCGTGCACAAAGTTTTTTTTCTTAATCGAGTTGAAGAGTGTCACGGACGGACGGACACCGCAAGTATGAGCCATTAAATGCTTTCGCCTTAAAATCAGTCACTGGGAGAGTTGGTATCTCATGTTTTCATTCACACAGCGCCAAGACGGACAAGAAGGGAGGCACCACAAAGCGCCGACTTCAACAAGGTCAAATGCATTCGTTCTTCAGTCGGCACCAAAAGTCTGCGGAGTGCGGGTGTGTGCAAATATTATTAGGCGAAGTGACTCAAGCCAGTCGCCTGAAGTGTCTGCAGCAGTGGGGAAACGTGAATGCTCCATCCGCTGTCACCGATTCCATACGTCTTTGCGAGAGAGCGACAGAAGGAAGTTGTTCCTGTACACTTTTGCTACCGTCTAATAAGCACAGATGATCGTTGCTGTTGATGACGATGATGATGCTATGTTTTTATGGCGCAAGGGCAACTAAGGCCAAAGAGCGCCAAACACGAGGTTCTTAATCGACTCGGGCTAAAATGTGTACAGATGATAGCATTAAAACCAGGTGTATAGGGCCTAAGAGTAGTGAGTATGCGCATGATTATAGAGTCTGAAGAGAGTATCTAAAAATCTGGTGGAATGGCTTAAAATGATGTATAGTGCCTAAAATTGTTCTAAGAGGAGTTATATATGAACGACGAAGTCAGGTAGCCTCAACCCCAGTCCTTGCTTGAGCAAGAGGAGCGAGGCGTCTGGCAGCTATGGGTGAGCTCACCACTCTCCTCAGCAATGAGGAGGAGCTGAGGTTACATTGAATATGAAATCTCTCTTAAAAACCTATATCAGTTAAAAAATTTAAAAACTCTATCCAATGAGAACATGCGGTGATCACCTAAAGATAATGAAGGGTGCATTGGTATTTTAAATGTGTAAAGTTCAGGAAAGTGCTGTCGTCTTTGCATATCCAGTCTGGGGCATATCATTAATGTGTGGACAACTGAGATGTGGACTCCACATCTCGCGCATTGTGGTGCCGGAGTATCCTGTAAAAGATGCGAGTGTGTGATGTATGTATGTCCTATCCTCAGTCTGCAGAGAGCGACTCCTTTGAATCTATTTTGTTTTTCTGTGGCATACCTCCAAATCCGTGGTTTTATGTGTGCAGTTAATAATTGGTTTTTTTGTGGAAAGGAAAATGGTGCAGTATCTGTCTCATATATCGTTGGACACCTGAACCGCGCCGTAAGGGAAGGGATAAGGGAGGGAGTGAAAGAAGAAAGGAAGAAGGAGGTGCCGTAGTGGAGGGCTCCGGAATAATTTCGACCACCTGGGGATCTTTAACGTGCACTGACATCGCACAGCACACGAGCGCCTTAGCGTTTTTCCTCCATAAAAACGCAGCCGCCGCGGTCGGGTTCGAACCCGGGAACTTCGGATCAGTACCCGGGTTCGAACCCGACCGCGGCGGCTGCGTTTTTATGGCAGTTTGTTGCCTATTTGTTCATCCCAATCCTGCTGCCACTCTTTGCGAAGTGCAGTCCTAATATATAACCTGAGGTCCTGGTATGCAAGTTGTCTGATATCCATCCTACTCAGTTCGGCACCTGATGCTGCAAGGCTATCAGCTTCTTTATTTCCATCTATTCCACAGCGACCTGGTACCCAGCATACTGTAATTTTAAGGTTCAATGCGCGTGCAGACATAAAGCATTTCAAGAGGGAATTCATTACAGGCTTTTTACAGGGTTTCCCAAAGGACAGGGCCATAATCACACTTAAGGAATCTGAGTATATAAAAGAGCTTGGGACTTTCTTTTCCAGGATGAATCTAACAGCCAATAGAATACCATGACATTCAGCAGTAAATATTCTTGTGTGTCTAATCATTGTTTTTGTTTCAGAAAATTGACAACTGTGCACTGCACATGAAACTGAGGATGTCTTTGAGGCATCAGTGTAGAACTCTGTGCACTGATAATTTGCTTGTAGGGACAGGAAATGCTGTTGTATGCCAATTGGTGGCCCATTCTTACCAACCTCACGAAAAGACGTGTCGCAGTCAGTTGGATACACTTGCCAGAAAGCAATTATGTCTTTAGAAGAAGTTACCAGAATGTTGGAGACTGGTATGTCCATGTCTTGGACAGGTGTGGCGACTCTAATGGGTAAAGGTGCGGTTTCAGGCGGTCGGTTTGAAAAGAGCAGTTTACTGGTTGGGTTTCGCAAAAGCCATTGCATGGATAGTCAGCATGAGATAATACCTCCGTAGCGTACGTTACATTTGTGTATTTCCGTCGTCGTTCAAGTGACCATCGGTCCGCCTCAACGTACAAACTTCCAATTGGCTTGTACGGAAAGCACCAGTAGCCAACCGCAGACCAAGGTGGTACACTGCGTCGAGCATTTTTAAGGAGATTTTTTCGTGCTGACTCGTACACTACTGAGCCGTACTCTATACGTGATAGAACTACACTATTTAGAAGACTCAGCAGGCAGTCTCGATCTGTAGCCCATGACTGGTGGGACAGGATTTTTAAAAGTTTCATTGATTTTATGCATTTAAGTCTAAGGTGCTTAATGTGTTTGATGAATGTAAGCTTTTCGTCGACTATGACGCCAAGAAATTTGTGCTCTTTTTGGACAGCAATACTCTGCCCGTTAAGTATAATGTCGGGTTTAAGTCTAATACCACGCTTTTTTGTGAAGAGTACGCTTACAGTCTTTGAAGAATTGAGTTTAAATCAGTTTTGGTCTGCCCACTTTGCTACTTTGTTTACTCCTAGTTGAATTTGCCGCTCACAGATGGCCAAATTACATGACTTGTAACTTATTTGTACATCGTCGACAAAAACGGAGTAAGATATAGATGTAGGCAGGACGCTCTTTAATGAACTCATTTTCACTATACAATTAGTGCAGCTAAGAACGCCGCCTTGAGGGACACCGTTCTCTTGTATAAACTGCTTGGATAACGAGTTCCCTACACGACCTTGAATGTTCGTTCTGATCGTTGCTGTTCGTTGCTAAAATTTCGCGAAAACTATTTTGTGTACCAGACAAGACGTAAAATCGGTAGGATCCGTTTGGAGTACAACACGTTAAACTTTCCGTCCTAAAATGCGCAGTAAAAAGCTACGTACTATAAGCAAGTTTTTGCGATACTCATCATCGCACGCGGTGCTTTGTGGGGGGTCTCTTGTTTCGGTGCCGTTGTTGCGAAGCGCTGAGCTGTAGGCTCATTCTGAAGAAAAAGCACGAAAGAGAAAAGAAGGAAGAAAGAAAAGAAGCCGCTAACGAAGTGAGAAAGGTCTCCCGCAGCGTCTCAAAACTTAGAACGAGTGGAGAGACGCGCTCCGGCGTGAAAACACCAATGTTAGCTGCCAAGGAATCCACAGCCTAGCGATGAACAAAGTGGGCCATATACGCCAGTTTCAGGAGCGGACGGCTCACCTGAATGCGCAAACTGAGGCAAAAGCTACAGACGTGCGTGATTCCGATTATGTATACAGTCTTTGTCAAAACCATGTAGCCCAAGTGGTCTGCTTCTGAGCCGTGAAGCGCGGCTGATCTTGCATACTCAGGAACCCAAATTTCACGAAGGCGGGAGGACCTTGAGTCCTCAACCCTCCCAAGCTTAGAACTGTCATACGTGCTAAAGACCTCCGCTACACGGCTTGGAAGCAAACACCTTGGGCTGTATGTTTTTGGCAAAGAGTGTACACCCCTGCGCAAAAGTGGAGAGACCACGCGAACCACGGGCTAGCGCTTCGCACGGTGCGGCGCCTGTTTCAAGATATGCAAACGGTACCTCACCAAATATGTTAGCCTGTCTGCCTGCACGCTTCTGACAGGCATTTCTTTATGCATGAAAAAATCGCAATCATCGCCATTCACAAGATATCTTCGTTCCGCGCAGGGCTGTACGATTGTTGGATGACCGCACGGTTGCTTCAAGTGCCATGCTGTGTTTAACGTCCCGAAGCTGTAAGCGTAAGCTATGGACATCCTCGGCCCGTATTCTTCAAGTATCCGCTAAATGGATAGGTCCAAGTGCAAGTGACTTTAAACTGCGCGCGTTGTCTCAACACCGCTGCCCTCGTTTCAGGTGGCGTTAGTTAGATAGAGCTAAAAGATTAGTCAGCGTCTGCTTACAAAATTTTTTATACAAATTCTAACTAATAGCACAACTTTTGTCGTCACATCCGCACTTGGGGCTCCGGCGATTGAGCGTAGAATGAAGAGGACATCTGCACTTACTGTACACTTCTACAATGCGGAACCTGGTCACTTATAGTGTGACCAAAACTAACTGGTTGCTCCCCCGTTCCTTATCGTTAAAAAAGCGGTCTATAGAATTCTCATAGATTCTATTGCCGTCCTATAGATATCTAGTTTTGTCAATTCATAGTTCACAGACTGTCCATAAACAAAATTCTGCTAAAATTACATGGCCAAAAATTTATAGATTGTCTATGACTGTTTAAACTATTCTGCAGGATATGTCTAAAGACAGTCTATAGACTTCATAGAGAAAACCCCACGGACAGACTGTCTAAAGAAATTTTTGTAACGGTAAGGTGCATTTGGCTGATTAAAGATGCCCTAGTGGAGGGCTCTGGATCACCTTACGACCACCTGGCGTCCTTCCACGTACACTGACATCGTACGGAATACGCATGGCTTTTGCGTTTCGTCTCCATCGAAATGTAAGAGAGGCCGTCTGCTGTGCTTTGTCAGTGCGCATTAAGGAACACCATGCGATAGAAATTAATCCGGAGCCCTCCACTACAACATCTTTTTCTCTTCGTTCTCTCATTCCCACCTTACTCTCTTTCCTCGTGGCGCGGTTGAGACTTCCACCGAGAAGTCAGGCAGGTACTGCGCCCTTTCTCCTCATCAAAGCCACACCACTAGACACGGCCTTAAGAAATCCGGATACAACATTTGATCCATATCGGCTCCACTGATTTCTTGCTTTTAGCCACTTATGAGAATTCAGCGTTATATCTAAACTGCCCATGGCGATCTGGGTGTGCCTAACGCTGCGAGAGTGTACTACGCCTCTGACAATTGAAAATGCTTACAGCAATTATCACTTGCGCATGAATTGTCCTTGCGAAGTGAATGCGTCCCTCCCATGGGCAAGTAATCAGTCAACGAAGTGGCCAGACATCATTACGCAGCTAGTTTATAGGAATATGGGACCTATGGCAGCCAAAAAAACGCTGTAGGTTTTACACCAATGACAAGAAGGCTCCCCGAACAGAGGTGAGGGTTCGATCCCAGTGCCAGCCTGCGTGTACGATTCTTTCTTGCCATCGTCCTCACAGAGTAATCGTTTTACGTTCCGTCGCGTCAAGTAAGCGAGTACACGGTTCCCTCAGAAACATTACCAAAACGTTTAAAGAAAAAAAAAAGAATCAGGGAAGGTAACGGGAGAAGCTCCACGGAGCGAGCAAGCCCACACAAAGCGCGCACAGCTTGTTCCGAGCACAGCCAGCACGCGTTCCACGCGGACATTTGCATACAGAGCCAGCCACGATCTCGTTCCTTCTCTATCCTTCGCACCCTCTCTCTTCAATGCAAACACTTGTGCGCACTCTCTCCCCTTCTCTCGGGTACGCCTGCCCAGCCAGCCGGCCGGCACCTCCTCCGTCATCCTGTCAGGCGGCTTGATATCAGGTATCACCTCGCGCTCCTCGGCCCTGATGCATGCGCGCGTGCTCGTCCCGGCGCCGCGTCACGCTATGCGGGCAAGGAGAACCCCTTCATCTCCTCCCGAGTGTGCGCCGGATGCCTGCGCCAACTTTGCACGCCGCCGGCTGGCAAACAGGAGGAGGGCTCGAAGGCTGTCTGCGATCTCCGCTGGCCTGAGGCGCGAATGCCTCGCGCGCACTTGTATCATGGCAGCGAGTAAACACGGGGTCAGAGTTGCTGGGCACCCTTATGCGGTGCCTCGTTACACGGAATGTGTACCCCGCAGTTCTTGCTGTTCTGTGTGCGTGTGCGCGTGTGCGTGCGTATGCGTGCGTGTGTGTACGTGTGTGTGTGCGTGTGTGTGGCACGTCCCGTCCTCGGTGCAAATAAAGTGCTGAGTGTATACTGATTTCAACGGACATAGTAAAACATAGTAAACACAGTAACATAGAGCACAATAACAAGAACGTAGTAAAACATAGTAAAACCACTCAAAAACGATCACGTCTCCAAGATGAGAAAAGGTAATTTTATTCGCTCTCTTAGCAGCCACAACTGTATCGGCGAGGCGTATCGGGTTTCAAAGGCATCCTTTCCGAAGTAGTGCCTGCATTAGCAGAACATCAGTCACGACGTCGATCCGGGATGACGTGATCCTATTTTGGCCCGATCAGAACTGAGTATAATATTGCCGTCTTCACGAGCTGGCCAATAAGAAGGCTCAATTTGTAGTACTGTGATCCAGCTCACCTCACAAGTCTACACACTGTAGACTGAGTTTACCCGGGAGCGAGGGCAGCGGGTACCTCTCGCTGGCTCTACCTCCCGTTATTTGCTCTTTGTGAATATTCTGTTATTAGATAACCTTTTCTAAGCTATCATAGTCGCTTGAATGTATCGTCTTCATGCGAATCGTGTAGTGGCTTCACCACTACCTCCGGTCCCCTAGACACCTATTCTGTTTATGCGCTTTCGTGTTTTGTCAATAAATGCTCCCACTGGGCGTCCTCGGCTCTCCGCGCACTGTTCGTGGACGTCTGAGACGTCTGAGATAGTAGTGCCCCCGAGAGAACTCGGCCATACTGGGATATTACAGGAGTAGCATCCTCCGTATAAATCACTTCGCATGGAAGAGGCTGTTGCATGGCGGCAACTTCAGGCAGGCTCATATCCTAATCTGCATGTATTGAACAAGATGCACCTTACTGTATACGCCAATAGGTGGCCATGATGCAGTACAAAATCCACCTTATATCACATTACATCGGAATATCAGGACATCGACGTTGTCCCTAAGATTATAAGCCGAGTGCTGAGCAATCGGAAGCACTGCTGGAGTCTAGCGGAGCATCGAGGTAAGGGCAGGCGAGCGCTGCTTGAACCGATCTCGAACAACGGCTGACAAGACTGAAGATCTGACTGACAACCGCTGACAGCCACCAGAATTTTTTACAGCTCAATAAATGTTTTTTTCAATCCGATCCGATAGGCTTTTCCTACAGAATGAATTGTTGTTGGCTCTTTTTCCCCTTTTTTTATATTTACCTTTGATCGGCTTGAACCTGCTTTGACATAGCTGTTAAAAGCCCAGACGAAGACAAGTCCTGTTGTTGAAACGTTGGCAAGCCCCCTGATGTCCCCCCCCTCCCCCCTCCCCCCGCTCCTTTTGCTGTTCACGTTTCGTGCCGTTAAATGCAGGTTTCCGCCAATCTTATTTTGTTATTTATGTCATGAGGTTCATCCTTGGAGGTAGCGGGTCAGGCGACTCATGACAATATGCCCCATAGGCGACTTAAAGGATTCTGCTTTTCCGACTAAATCGAAAGCCAAAAAAGCAAACGCTTCGCTCTTAAGGAAGTTAATGGTTCGATTCGATGACAAACCAAACATAAAGAGAAATGCGAAGCGCGACTGCGTCTCTAACCAAGACGACCGAACAACTGTCTTCTGCACTCTTCAAAGATGCAAAGCTGAAACCAGCTCAATAAACCTTAAATCTAGTTTTGGCGCGGTAAGCTAATTGGCAATCTGAGCCCAATTAGCACTAAAAAACACGTTCGCAGGAGCACAGCTCGTGCTCGGCCATCTTGGACAAAGGCAGCAGATCTCAGGAGCAATATACTAGGCTCGGGATGGCCGGCAAAGAGGGTTTCGCGCATATGAAGACGAATACCCGGGGCACGGCCACCCATAAAACCGGTGGCTGCACGAAGCCAAAAGACGAGCCCACGACGACCGCCACTTGACCGCCGGATGGGGTCCCCGACACCTCGCCGACGAGTGCACTCCCATATCCTGGGCACCGCGACGACAACGACGAGACGAAAAGAAAAAAAAAACTAAGTGGTGAAGGCTCAAGTAAGCGCACTGGTCAGTTCCGTGCAGCTAAGCTGCGAGATCGACGCAGCTTGGAACACCTTGTAGGTGTTCCAAGCTGTTACCTTTTTACCGCAGATTTCCTTTTTTTCTGCGCTTATGATCCCCGCAACTTGTAGGAATTGTAATCTATGCAGTCGTTGAAAGCTCTGTATCCCTTGTGAGTTTCATTAGTTTACGCGTTCAATACGGGTCAGGCACACCTGCAGCACTGTTTTGCGACTGCAGCCGAGCGCGAGAGTTGTCACTTCCGACATAAAACGACGTCGCTTACCACGGAAAAAAAAAAACCAACAGTTATCGACAGACACCTTCGTAGGGAATCGCTAGCTTATGTTCAATCTCACATATGCTACTAATAGTGAAACAGAATCACGAAGCCCAACAAGACGACAGCAAAACGGGATGATAAAATACGCCGGGGGTACTCCACGAACAGTCGGGTCATATACGACGCCTCGTAGGCCTCGTAGGCCCAGACGGAGGAATGCGGCCGACCAAACTCTCTGCCGTTCGTTGCACTTTCTGCGAATCTGCTAGGAGTGGGCGGCTGTTTTGCACAGCCTCAGTGAGTCCCGTCTGCGGTGCGTTGGCAGGGAGGAGCGATTAGTGACCGCGTTTTACGTTTCTGCGAACTGACGAGAGGTAGATGACTCGCTACTCTAAAACCACCGAAAGCGCATTTATAGGGCATGCTAAACCAGTACCTTACTAGATGTAAGCTTATGTGAATAACAACAGTACTAAACCAGCGTTTCATATTCCTCTCAAGAAAAAAAGTTTCGACTCCAAGTAAGCGATGAAGTTTGAGGAACGAAAAGTGATGGAAAGGTGCAGAGAGTAATCAAAGAAAAGGAAGACATCAAAGCGATGCTAATTTTGGTCGCAGAAATAATTTGTCGAAATACGAAAAGGTGAGATACAAAGATTCCGAAGTTAGTCAAGAAGGAAAATGTCTTGAATGTACGCAAACGGAAAATTCAGCACATGGCTATTCTGCGAAACGCGTGGCAAGAAGAGACTTAATAGACATTTTGTTTTCAGCAAAATTAGAGCGACTGCATCCATTTCAAATTCCTACGATTTCTTCCCAATTGTATACGCTCGGCATATTCCAAAAAAAAATGTGTCGCACACTTTCACCTTATTATCTTGTCCTCGCAGTGCGAACAGGTATGGCTTATCCCAATACATTCAGATAGCTGCCAGTAAATGCTGCATTAATTCACACTGAGTCGATCCCTGAGATTACACATGACGGAACCGGTTTGCGCGGGAAAATTGAATTTAGGTGCGGGTTAATCGAATGCACGAGTTACTAATTACGAGTGCCCTATGTGCTCAATATAGAAAGGAAAACGTGACTGCATTTTTTTGTGTGCTCGTTTAAGGCGTCCAAACAAAGGACGTATGGTAAGACACCAGTAGCAATTTAGCACAATCACAAAATATTTCAGAGAGTTTAACATCATAAGGAAGCCGGGCTAAGGTTATGCACCGAAGACTGCCAACACAAACTCACACGAAGAGCATTAGGGTGTCCTTCGGTAATTTGCATTGGGAGCCTCTTGTAATAAATTAGCTCACAGAATTCACTTCATAGCTGCCCACTTCATCGACAGCGCTCGGAACACAGTACTGTACAAAGGAGCGGCCGCTGTGCTTACACAACGCGTCAAAGCCGGCTAGTCAGCCTATCTGATAGGTTCCAGAAACAGTGCACGCAACTAGTGCCGAGGATTAGAGTGACAGGGCCTCCGTCGTCCGTCGGACAAGCTCGTTCGAAGAGCAATCTTGCTGCGCTTAGGAACAAGGATCCCTTCACGGTTGCCTCGCAGGGGCGGATAAGCTGGCCTTATAAAGAATCCGTTCTTTATGTGTTGGCAATCAGCCGACCGACCAACCTGGGGTACAAAGCCGCTGCTGCGTCTTCGAGCCTGAAAATAAATAACGAACACAAGAAGCTTGTACACTTGAAAGCTCTTCTTTTAGATGAACGTATACACTGGCCGCTTAAAGTCAAGTTTTAGCACCCCTTGCGCTTCCTTTGTTTCTTGACCAAAAAAAAAAAATTGCGCGAAAATTGCCTACCGCCTTCTCAGCAAATCCTGTATCTAGCTAGCTCGACACTGTAAACAAGTCGCATGATTTCGCCCTTTTATTTCATTTGTTTCGCTGTCGACCCAGTGAGGGGATTGATTGCTAAGCTGCTCCGACGGAAGCTTCGGACAGAAGCGGCAACTGCACCGTATATAGTTCGTCAAAAAGTTCTGCGGATTTCTTTTTTTTTTTCCTTTACAAGGATTATAGGACCGTGCTTCGCTACTCACATCCAAGGGTGGAGTTCTGAAACTATGATATGCACAAGTCGCAAAAGGGTTCGCGCCCTACAGAATGATCCCCTAATTATTTTGACGCTCGGCACGAGGGTCACCACAATACAGACACAAAACAAACACCAGGCGGCCGCGTTTCGATAAAGGCGAAACGCAAGGCGCCCGTGTGCTGTGCGACATCAGTGCACGTTAAAGGTCCCCAGGGAGTCGAAATTATCCCGGAGCCCTCCACTACGGCCCCTCTTTCTTCCTTTCTTCTCTCAGACCCTCCTTTATCCCTTCCCTTAAGGCACGGTTCAGGTGTCCGCCGATATGTGAGACAGATATTGCGCCATTTCCTGCCCCCCCCCCCCCCCAAAAAAATGCAATTTTCAATTTCACCACTCGTCTAGCGAGTACGCTGTGTTTTCAATGTTGTGAATGTGTTTTTTAATAATGTCATCAGTTCTGGTATGACAATACATAAACACGGGCATGCACGCACGCACGCACATACAAGAATAAATTCAACGACAGTGCACTCAATGCGAACTGCCCCCAGAAACGTTGCCCAACGAAAGGATTCAGTCTTCCAGCGGCCGACAAAAGACCCCGAAGACACCTGCGCTCCTAACCGCAACCCTCCCGGGAGAAGGCCGGCGTATCTGCACTCGAGGGCACGGAATAGGACGAGCAGTCACCGCGAGTGTTGACGTCTGTGCTCCGCTAAGGACGTCAGAGTAGGCGCACGTCATCGCACCTGTCAAAGAGCGCGCGAAAAGTGGGTACAGCACTGCCCGTAGCTTTTTTTCTCGCGCCCTGCAGGTTCGCCCCTTACGCCACGATAGCGTTAGGAGGCAGGAATAGAATCAGGGAAACGGGAGAGCACGCGGGGCGAGAGGGGATGGGGCCCGGAGGTGTGTGGGTGCACCGAATGAGTGGACAAGAATAGTCAACTCGCAGAGGAAATACGGCGTTATATGCAGGCATGGAGGGAGACGGCAGATGGCGACGCTGCAGCAGACACACACACACACACAGATGTGCATGCATGAGCTGGTACAGACAGGCCACGATAAAGAAACAAGCGATACACTCGCGTGCTACTATTAGAGCAAGATAGGGGGCTGGCAGAGCAGGAGCGAAGAAGCTTGCAGAGGCAGGAAACGGCTTGACATATAGACGCGCAAGGCTAGTACGGCGCAGAAGCCCCGGGGAGAGAACGAAGCGCCTAGAGACGTGTGGAATACACAGCTGAAATTACGTACAAATGCACACAAACGGCTATACACAGCAGCAAGAGCAGCAGCGGTAGTAGGGGAGGATGGCGGAACGAGAAGATACGGAAACCAAAAGAGAAGCTTAAAGACGGTTGGGGAGGAGGGGAGACCAAACGCTTTTGTTTCTCGTCTTGGGAACAGCACAAGGAGAGAACGCAAAGAGAGACGGGAGGAGGGAACGGGGAAAATGGCGGGAGGAAGAGGGGGGGGGGGGGGGGGGGGGTCTGAAGAAGTGTCTTTCCTTCGAAGCTAAGGAGAACCACGGGGAAGGAAATGGGCGTACGACGTCGACCTTAGGTGCGGTGGTGGCGTCTGCCGGTGCTCATCAGGATCCCGTGTTAGGACCCCGCCCACAACTCGGGCCGCTGAGGTCGATGAGGAGCATGATTGCCCTCTTGGCCTCACCCCACTTCCCTCCTTCTCCTTGTCTTTTTTCATACTCTTCCATTCCTTCTTTCCTACGGTAGTCTTCGCATCCCCTGGAGGCAAGGAGCGGTCCTTTTGTCTGCGGGAAGAACCTTTCATGGATGAATGTCCTGAGCAGTGCAGGGAAGCAGGCGCCCAATGTCTTTTAATCCCGATATCTTCCATTCGTGGCGAGCGCCATCGACGGAGTAGGGGAAGTGAAGTACCATTTCCAGCACGGCTCCGTTTTTCAATCGCGCTAAGAGCCATCGAGCACGAACATGAGTGAGCCAGGTTTCGCACTGGCGTGTAATAAAAGTCGCAGAGCGCGAGCGAGGAGATTGAAAGAAGAGAGGAGGTACGTCGCGGCCATAATAAAGACGTCAAGTTTGGCAGGAATGAGTTCCTCTTAGAGCCAAATACTGTTCCGGAACTTTGAAAAGCTGAAAAATGAAAGTGGGAGACGAAAGCGAAGGACGGAAATGAAGAGGACAACGTATCCAAGGATTAAAATTTCTATTCAAAGCAGAAAATTGGACGTCGGAAAGAAGCGAAATGCACGTAAACTGTCATAAAATTAAAACAGAAAAATACGAGGAACAAATCTGGGGCAAATTTTTTGCCGGAAGTAATAGAGGAAGTTGGTAACACTCCGGCTATTCAAGAAGAGCTGCAAAGTCCGAAGTTGCTCCCTTACCCCTTTCCTTTACCTTCCTGAACGACGCAAGCCTACCTATTGGTGGCAACATCAAAAGTTGAGTTCTAGTATATGGCACCAAAAAGAGGGCTGAAAGACATTGAGGCTATCCAACAAGAACTGAATTCTCAAGAAAGAATTGCTGCACATATATTGCAGTCCTATCTATTATTGCACACCATACGTCCACCATAACATACGGTGTTGTTGCGAAACATTGTCATATATTAAGGCGAAAGCCTTTAATGGCTCATGCTCGCGACAATGTCATGCTCGCGACGCTCTTGCGCCATTGGTGGTTCACTGCACATGCGCAAAGTGGCGCCACCGGCGCGCGCGCCATGCCCGCCCCAGGCGCCTCGTAGCTGTCGACCGAGTCGGGTGCCGCGCAGCCTCCGTCCTAGCGCTCGCTTCTCTGGAGTCTGAGAATGCGGGCAAACGCAAGCGTACTACTTCCCCAGCTACACAGCGACAGAAGACCAATGAACGAATGCGTCGGCATCGGCTTAATGCTTCGTTCCATCCGTCTGTCCGTTCGCGAAATCTGGCACACTCTAGCTTTTAATCAAATGACGTTAACTTGATAAGAACGAAATCCTTGCGCACGGCGGGATTCGAGCCGCCATCCTTCCGTTCCACAGCCGAGCGTGCTAACGACTACGCTACTTCCGGCCAACGGTTCTGTAGTAATAATAATAATAATTGGTTTTTGGCGAAAGGAAATGGCGCAGTAGGTCTCATATATCGTTGGACACCTGAACCGCGCCGCGAGGGAAGGGATAAAGGAGGGAGTGAAAGCAGAAAGGAGGAAAGAGGTGCCGTAGTGGAGGGCTCCGGAATAATTTCGACCACCTGGGGATCTTTAACGTGCACTGACATCGCAGCACACGGGCGCCTTAGCCCGTGTGCTGTGCGATGACAGTGCACGTTAAAGATCCCCAGGTGGTGGAAATTATTCCGGAGCCTTAGCCCGTGTGCTGTGCGATGTCAGTGCACGTTAAAGATCCCCAGGTGGTCGAAATTATTCCGGAGCGTTCCACTACGGCACCTCTCTCTTCCTTTCTTCTTCAACAAGTGTGTGCTTCACATGCTCGCCACACATCAGTGACTACTAATGCCAACCACATGACGGTATCAGGCCTCCTGTTCCTCTGCCGAAGCCAGCAACCAAAACAGGCGCAGAACGCTTTGATGGCCGACCGGAGGAGAGCACGGACGGAAGGCGGAGGAGATAACGTCGCGGCCAATTTGCTTCGCCTCTCACGTTGGAAGGACGCAACCTAGAAAGGTCCAGCGGTGGCCCGGCCCCCCGACGTCGGAGACACAGAGAGTGGAGAGCCCGAAGCGGCGGCAGTCTGCACGGCGTCCCCTCGAGTTTGCGTCGGCGCCTAATTCGATTCGGCTCGAATCGTCAACAGGCGTCATGTCTGCGTTACTTCTAAGGACAATATATCGCTCGCCAGTAGCCCCCTTTCTGGTGCTCAGCTCCGCCCCATCCCTTAAGACCCGCACAGCCTTTGTCAACAGTCTAGAGAGCTTAAGGTGCTTGGATCGACGCCGTGTGAGTGGGACTCTTGTAGACTTCTGTGGATGCTTTAACTTTCGGAGAGTTAAGGACGAGTTTTCTTAGTACCTTCAGGATATTTGGAACACTCGGGATACGTAAAGGAACACCTTGGGCTTTTTTTTTACTTTTGAAGGCGACATGCTTACCAAACCAAGGTTTGATTGAACGCTTTACCTAGATGGCTGGTTCAGTAGCAGCGTCTCCGCAGATGTCCGTTGACATCACCGTAATATGCCCGTTCTGTCTTTTGCTCCTTTTTCAGTTACGTTTCACACGAACGCAGCATATTACAGCTCAGTACAGGTTATTTATTTTTTATGTATGCATGGATAGGGTCGAAGGAAACAAGCCGCAAATTGTGGCTTTACGTGTCCCTCGGCACCTACACTGCGGGATAGCAGGCAACATACAAGAGACGTGAACACACATGACAACGCAGCTTAGCGAGAATCACACAATCGATGGTTGTCGAACAGCTGGCGCATGATGCAAGGAAAATAAGGAATTAACAATAACAACAGCGCCTTAAATTCATTCGAAATACGCCGACAGTTCGATCTCGCCTGAAGTCGGTGAGTCGCACTGTGCTCGATACGCAACGCTGTCCGGACTCCGTGTGGAATCCATATGCGTCACGCCTCGGGCGACATCACCCGAATGTTTTCGTTAGGCCAAACAGGCCAAGTACACTGTCAGCTCCGGCTCTGCACTGCATACGCAGCTCACCACAGAGTACGGTTTCGAGTTCGGCATGCAAACGCGAACAACTCGCCCTTCACGAGAGAAGTTGTCCCCCGGCATATGGTTCAGCAAGACCCGGAACAAGGCGATAACGTAAAATCAACAGGGAGCCGCCAATCTCGCATACGTATTCAAGCGACAGCTCGAATATGGGAGGGGGACGGAGACCAAGGATTAGTGGACGCGCTGCTATCAACAGGCAATGTTTTCATTGCGACGCCCGAGGCACCACGAGGAAGTGGGTGCCCTGATGGGACGGGCCAAACTTGTGAAAAAAAAAAAAGCAATCGATGGATACGGTGGAGTCGTTGCTGAAAGCGTCCTATTCGCTAGCCGGAATTCCGATCAGCAGTATCGCCATCAAAGGAGCTATCAAATAGAATGTGCCTTCAGTTAGTAAGCGTATGGGTGCTAACTAGATGTTTTATATGTTGCCAAGTTACTTCCTTGCTTGGCACAACACAGCTGCTTTACAACGGTAGGTTTAACGCACTTTATGCCATAGAGTAAAATGGCCTCCAGGCTGCTGACGCACGTGTGCCAGCATATGTCGCAAAGAAAAAAAAAACTGCTGATATCCTGAATAACCACACAATGACCATCGGACCCCTTTACAACGCAGCTAATAAACAGTTTATAGGGTCTTTATAATCTGTCTTAGAACTGTGTACACAGTGATAATAAGCCATTAAAAGAAATTTGCAAGGACGGAGGATGGGTACTACCGATGGGAATAGAGAGCGGATGTGATACAACGACATCTGTTATTGTTTCGCACCAGGATACAGCGAAAAGTTTTGCGACGCAGTTTTAATCTTTTCGGTTCCTTTTTTTTTTTTTAACGGAATCGCGAAAGGCTTCTTAAAAGACCATAGCGACAACCCTTACAGAGATCAAATTTTCTGGAGCATTAAACAGTGCTTTGAGAACAGACCGTGCTCAGGCTATGCATGCAGCTGTCGGCTTCTTCAGAAATAAACCAGCAGAAAGTAAGCACCCAACAACGCAAGGAGAGGTAACGTACGGCGTTGTCGTATAGTGCCATAGAAATAGAGAATTTTAGTGTAGCGGTTCCAGGCGCTGGCTACGCATGCGCAGTGGCACGGATGGAAATAGGCGGGACTACTGCGCGGGCGTAGCCTGCATCCAGTAATCCGGTATACGTATCTGCTGTGTTAGAATTATTTCTGGTTTGCTTGGCACTGCAACTCGAAACAAAAACAATAAAAAGACCCCGCTGCACAAATCAGTCTCAGAGTTACGCAATGCGCAGCACATCAAGATTTTAAGGCGCACCATGGTGCAAATAACTCCGCATTTAACACCGCATCAGGCCGAGGAAAATGGCCGGTTAGGGCGCCCTCTAGTACACGCAAGCAGGATCACCCCTCATGCTCTTCGCAGAAATAACAGCTCATTCCGGCTGATTGCGAAGTGCTCCCGCGGCTATCACCGCTTGCTTGCTTACATGAGCCTCGTGTGGGACGTGTAATGACCGGACGCAACACATGCAGCAGCCTGTTAACGGCCGAAGCAGTAATGACCGGCCGAGAAGCAGCCAAGGGAACTCCCGTCTCGCTGCGCCCCCTGGAGTCCACCTCGCGTTCCGCATTCCCGGAGTGCGCCGCTTCCACCCTTGAAATGCGAAGGGGACGGCGGCGAGTGTTCAGGCAACCCTTTCTGCAACACGAAGAAACACTCCCCTCCGGCTGAAGACAGAAAGCAAAAAAGGCGCGAAGGGTTCTTTGCTGCCCGCGACTGCGCGTGCATACATGTTGTTCGCGGTAGCATAAACAAGAAGGGGCTACGTGCCTTTGGTCGTCGTTCGTGCAATCATGCTGTGTAGTTCCGTGCAGCGCAGCGCCCGTTAAGATGTGCATTGGCGAAGTTTTTACGACATACCTACCTGGTGCCAGGGGCGAGGGACTTGTGTATTTGTTTTGTCTCGTGATATTTTTCTGCGCTGTTTCCATGAAGTTACGCATTACGTAAATAGCTTTTCTTTAGAGAAAAGAAAGAGTGTAGCATCTACTCTAGACGTGTCTGTGGGGCGGGCTTACATAACGAAACCAAATGAGTAAATTTCCACGAAAGAAAAATACGAAGGCACAAGCGAAAGGGACAAGATACAATGTGAGAGTAGACCTTTTTGCTGGGCTAGTTAGTGCATGTTACTAAGAAAAGAAGCGCCAACAGGGAAGCGCTTGTGCCTTCGTTGGCGCTTCTTTTCTTAGTACAATGTGAGAAACTAACAAATAATCACAAAACGGGCACTGACCCCGAATAAACTACGCACACCATCTCACTGGCCAGAGCTCCAAAATCTTGGAATGCAGAATGTAGTAGAAACGAGACTGATGTACACACGGTCGAATGGTAGACTTCCTGGTATTGCTTTTCGATTGTACAAATAGCAGTCACAAGCATAAGCGAAGAGGGACATAGATGGCCACGAGGGACTAGTGCCATCGCTGTATACGCGCAACACGATTTGATAGTAAGATGTTCTCTAACGATCTTGGCCCTCCAATGGTACTGAAGCACAGCTCTGCAAGAAACACTGTTATACCACCCACCGACCGACAGGTTCGATATAAACAACGTAATAGGTTGGCCGTTAAGAAGTCCCCAGAAAAGAGCGCCAGACAAAACTGCGGACGCACACAAAGAGGCTAACAGCGTTCCGCGCAGACTCGTCGGCACGCTAACCCCAACACCTATCCTCCTCGTCTGCCAACACGCCCAAACGCACGCGTCTGCAATTCAACACAGGCCGAGCGGGCACAGACTTCACGCAGCGTAGGAGCCATGCCGCACACTGAGAGGGTACACTTGAGGAGCAGCTCTGCAGGAAAACACACGTATAGTGGAGCGGAGACAGGCAGGCGAGTTCTGAAAGGGCCACAGTCTCAACAGCAGTGCGCGAAGCAAGTGGCCAACATCCCACTGACGGCGAGAGAACGACTTGGAAAGAGCTTAGGTCCGGTCGGCTGGCCGACCACCCGGCCTAACCTGGTTACCACTGCCGGGCCCCGACGTCAAAGCGTCGAAGAAGTGCCCGACGCCGACGTGCGCGGGTGGAGGGGGCGATGCTGGCACTGGTGAACAACGGCGAAGTGGCGAGGAGTGGGCGTCGGAGGCGATGCAGCCGAACAGCCGTAAACATTTACGATCGCGATACCGAGGGGTCCGCGGCGAATACAAACTGCCGCGTTGAGAGTTTACTCGGCGCCCGCACGAGTATCGCACGTCGTGATGCTCTCCCACTCGAGCCGCGAACGGATGGACGCGTAACATGTAAACAAAACAGTAAACAAACAGCCAGAAAATGAAGGAAGAGTTTTGGCGCCTTAATTCAATCTCGAGCGGCGAAGGAACCGATAAAACTCTTTTCAAAGGAAATATAACAATGAAAAGAAACACGATCAGAGATTTTAACGGCTTAAGCTTCTGCCCAGTATGCGTGGGCTATCGAGTTTTTCCTCAGGTAAGAAAGTATTTTGGGCTTAGAGTGAATTCGATTACGGCTAAGACTGGCGCAAGTGTAGACGAGAAAGGGGACTTTGTAGTGGCAGTATGTGGCTTTCAATTCTTTTTTTGGAAACCACAGCGGTGGCCTAGTAGCGTGAGAATCCTTCTCCCATGCGGGAGGTGCGGCGTTCGATCCCCAGTGCCGCCGGGTGGTCATCGGTGATACAATTGGTACGAGCTTTCCGCTGGTCGGATGCTCGACTTATTTAGGGGAAACGGGTCTTTGACCCCACCATGAGTATAAAAAAAATATCTTGTGTCATGGCTCTCTTTGACCATAGATGCCCTTGGGGCATAAAAATCCATCATAATAAATAATTTTTTGGAAAACTGTACGAAATCTGCCGGTTTTCTTAGCGTCTTAACTACATTGTGTACAAAAGACAACCAAAGTAAAGTGACCGCATAAGGAGTGAAAAATCATTCGCTTTGATTTTATTATCGCGCACAAAAAAAATACGATAAAGATCTGAACACTATACAGAGCTTATCTTGTGCGCTTGCTACCATTGACTTGTTTTGGAGATAAATGCTTCCTAGATTTCAATGAAGCTTTTTTGCTCAAGTTTGCAAAGTGTACAGCCAGCGTCCCACTAACCACTTAAGGCAAAGTTTTCTGCACCCTCCATAAAACAGTAAAAAACTCAGGGAAATAAATTTCACCACGAAGAGCGCTTTTTGTGATTTTAAATATTTTTGGTCCTCTATCCGTACATTTTACTAAAATTTTCTTGCAAGATGCTTGCTTTCTCGAGAAGTGCGGATTACGCGCCAAATGCTGCACCCCGCTCCTCCTTTCCCAAAGAAAAAATGAAGTATGTACGACCACGTGACGCCCCGGACTGGACGAGTCGCTATCTCGCCAGCGCTGCGGCGTCTGTACACGCCCACCGCCTTGACGCATCCGACACTGAACTCCCCTCCTCCCGTTCGCACGACGCGGTGGAGCAGGTGGACGTTTGTTTGCGGAGCGTTTTGTATGCACGGCAGGCGTAGGCTGCCCTGCCGCCGCCCACCGACTCTCTTCGGAGGGCGATGCACTACTCTTCCAGCTGCACGATCCGCCGAGGCCCGCAAGCGTGTGTGTATTGTGAGCAACAGCCACCAGCCGACGATTAGAAGCTTCTCGATGATTTCAATGAACGGAAAGCCTTTCGGGATATTTATAACATACTGTGAACCATGTTGCCGTTACCACCCGGCCACCACCAGTCCACACGCGCTCATTGGTCCCGATGTGCAGGCGTCCGCGCAGGTGCCGCCGTAGCGCCATCTGGCGCCATCAAGGCAATCTGCGCTTGAGCACTAATGCCGTGCAGGCTCCATGCACTCACGTAACGATAACACGGCATACAGCACGCTAAAGGTATCTCATATCAGACGTCCCGCTCATCGAGCAGTGAAGCAATTTAACAGTGATGATGATGACAATGACAATTACAAAAACATTTTTGAAACCCAATATTGGGAACAGGTGAGGCGATGGTCGATTCTGTTTCTGGAGGGTCATACCTGGGCGGCTGGGCTTTCATCGCGATGATGTGTTTATAGTATAACATTCCCGTACTTCGGCATCCGTCATGAACGTTCGTGGCTTCTTCTCTCGACGCAAGGTTTCCTGTCAGACTACAAGAATTCTAGCCCGCACAGAGGAACAATAATCATAATACAATGCTATTATTTAACGTGTACGGCACACCGGCGTTTAAAATGCTCCGAGGCAAAGCGAGCGCAGGAACGCGTTCATTGTCATAAGCCCCTTGCAACCCTACGACTTTAAACACGCTACCTCTCCCCGCCAGTCGTTTTCTACTTCCTTCTCTCCAACGCGCAAGCACGACGTTCCTAGCTAAGCCCGGATGAATTCTAGCGTTCGGTGAGGCCACTTGCATAGGCAACGGCAGTAAGCTAACACGAAAATAAGACCCAACACACCTCGCAGAACACACAGGGCCCGAGGCGCACTCTGCCGACCGAGTCTCACGACAGCGCGCTCTCGGAGGTGCGCCGCCACCTCCAGACCACCAGTAGAGTCACCGAGTCTACCGCACTCGCCGCCGAAGGAGAGAGGAGTACGAATCAGTCTTCGTCTCGGGTACACCCGCTGGCACATCGCCCGTTGAGCCATTCGAGCGTGAGGCGCCGGCGTAACGCGGGCGAGGAGTAACTCGCCGGAACGGACGAACACGGCGGCGATGGTGGTGTCAGCTGAGCCATACGCATGGAAATGCAATGCGACCGTCAGGCATGCCAGACGCGTCGCTCCGACTCGCGAAAAGGGGAAGAGCGCCGCGGGTGGAAGGAATTGTAAGAACGCCTCTTCATGCGTCGGCAGAGGTACTGTTTCGTTGAGACTAGATCTCGGAGTTGTGTAGAGAAGCAGGCACTGTGCCTATGTCGAATAAGTCACATGCGGGCTGCACTTGTAGACATTCACTGAGCTTTCTCTCTTTCCTAACTGGTATACATTTCATTCCTCTTTCCCTTGACATATACACTTTGCATTGCACCAGGGCCACATTGCCAACCCGGTTAAGCTTGCCGAGACTGGGGCTTGGGCAAGGTTGTCCAGCCGTATATGTGGGAAATTGTTCTCCTCTCCTGTGTGCCGGGTTTGGCACGGTTTCAGTCACCAGGTCTGTTCTGGTTACCCTCCCCTATTTTCCTTTCTCCTTCTCCATCTTCTGTTCCACTAACGAAAACCTAGACTTACACTGCTCTCGCAAACAACATGTAGTAATATGTATGCTGATCGGGACTTTGCCCAATAAAACACAGTATACGCTTATTTCCACTAATCAGCACGAGATTTAAATTATGCGAAGTCGCTTCGCGTACATTAGCTTTCAAACCATACTTGTCCACCTGGACCCGCTACGGTGCCCATCACTTAGTTTCAGATATCGAGGTCGTGAGTTCGATCCTGGCTTCGACAGGTTTGTTTCAAAGTAACTAAAATGGGAAGACGCCGAAAACGTCTACATACTGGGGAGGAGTTGCGCACGTCAGTGAACCCGCGGAGGACTTGTAAGTAATTCAATCTCATTCTAGAATACGATTTGCCTCACTAGTGTGTTTTTTTTTCCCACAAGTACAGTAATCAATCCAAGCCCGGACTGCAAGCCATACAGTACAGCCGACTGGTCGAAGAAACGCCTTCATGGTAGCGGAGTACGAGCAACGTTTTAAATATGGCGTCTCAACGAGGAAATCCGAGACGTCTGAAAACTTTCATAATGCGGGAAAAGCTAGCACAGGTAGTGCGCGCTTTGAGCAAGGAAAAAAAACAAAACAGCGTTTCTTCGCGGCCTGTAGCTCCGACCAGGTAGACGTCTCTCCGCTTCACCAAAGAATAAGCCAGGAATGGGACAACTCCTCCCTTCCAAGAAAACAAAAAGAAATAACAAAATGCCTCATTCAACGCGGCCGTTCGACGCATACCGAAGAAAAAAACGCGACAGCGTCGCTTCGGAGTAGAGCTGGGCGCAGGTGCAGCGTTGAATAGCGCCCAGAACGTTCGGACGACAAGCGTATTTATGGGACGCCCTGTATAAGGCGTGACGCTGGCGAAAATGGCGCCAGCGCGTACGAGCCTGGAACGAACGGCTAAATAACTGAGTACCTGACATAAAGCGCTTTGAAAACAGTAAAAACTCCACGTGGATTTGAGCCCATTTAAGGCGAAACATGGAAGAGTCTACTTGAGAGATCTGGCCTCCAGAGCTGGAGCGCAGGAATACAGGGTGTAAAAATCGATGCGCAGGGATTAACGAGGGTTAATACATCCGTTATGGCTCTTTTTAGGCATTCCACACTAAAAAAAGTTCACGAAATACGCCGTTAAAATGTGACAAATTTTATGCTCCGCACAAAAATGAGCGCCAAAAGGAAATTCTTCTTTGCTGCAAAAATCAGGCGAAAAAAAACCCAAATTATGGAACTTTTTGCTGAATAACCCGACTGTTATCACAATTTCAACAAAAATTTAATACCCGATTTATACCCCGAGAATTTGCATGCGTGCGTGCGAGCGCGCGCCCTCGAACCTCTGATACTTTACTGCGACTAAGCTGTAACTAAGGAATTTGTGCGACAAAATATCTCTTAATGCGAAGCTGGGACGCTATATGAGAATTCCCGAAGGTACAAGGATTTGAATGTATGGGGACTGTATAAATAAAACACGTCAGGTTTGTAGCCCTAGCATTCAAACACGCACAAAAAGACTTCGTCTTCTTTACCTGCAGGTATCACACAAACGATACCATTGGTATTTACCGTTGTTTAAGTTGCTCTTTTTGTTACGGTTTACGAACTAGAAAGCGCAGAAATGAGCACAGCATAAAATTACGCCAATACGAGAGCACTAGTAAACTTTCGAAGCCAGAAAGAAAAAGAAAAAAGAAAGCCACAGCGGAATGCTTACACGGTGCAAAATGTGTGAGCGAGAGGCGTTTCGTACAAAACAAAATATTAAACTCAGTTCAAGCGTAGAAACGGGAGAGGCATTCTCGGACGGCAGACGTTTATGCAAATTCTATGCGTGACCGCCGACTGCGATGAAGTACCACCTCGTCGAGTCGGTGTTTGCCCACGTCGTGCAATTCCAGCGTACTCCCTTGGAGCGAAACGCTCGAGACAAACACGTGCACCGCATCCCTCCCAGCATCTCCTTAGGCGCAGTGCAGTAGCAGCAAGTTGCAGGAGTTTTTCCGGTTCATCGACCGCGACCGGGAGTCCGCGACGCGTGCGTACACGCGTAGCGAGCGCTGCGAAGTGGTCGTATTACAGATTCCAGTCTGTACTTTGAGTTCCGATAAAAATGTGCAGTGCTGAGATAGCTAGACAAGTCGCCAGCCAACAATAGCTACTGCGTGGGAACGGTACTTGAGACAGGTCGCCGGCCGGTTTCATTGGCTATCTCATCGTTCGCTATTATTCTGATCGGCTAACGAACGCGTGTGTGCAGACCAACCAACAGTGCTTCTTATCATTGTTTATGGTTTATGAGGGTTGAACGTCCCAAAGCGACTGAGGCTATGAGAGACGCCGTAGTGGAGGGCTCCGGGAATTTCGACCACCTGGGGTTCTTTAACGTGCACTGACATCGCACAGTACACGGGCCTCTAGAATTTCGCCTCCATCGAAATTCGACCGCCGCGGCCGGGATCGAACCCGCGTCTTTCGGGCCAGCAGCCGAGCGCCATAACCACTCAGCCACCGCGGTGGCTGCTTCTTATCATGTTTACGCCTTCGCAAGTATGTCCAGTGTTACGTAGCGCGAACTAGGTAACTTACGAGAGCTCTGGCTTAGGCTGCTTTTAGCAAGCCAGAATGGACAGCTATCTTGTAGGAGAAATAAACTTTATAACGGCAGTGTTTTATTCTTCCATGGGGAAAAGCAGTGACAGCTAAAGTAACCGCACCGCAGACCACATGATCGTTGTGGCCCATTTGAAATGATGGTGAACGCTCGACATTGGCCCGGCACTTGGGCCAACATTGTCCCAGCATACCCTCGACAATGTTCAACAGCCTGCTTGACATTGGCCCAGGACTGGCTCAACAATGGTCTCACAGTTGGCCCGAAATTGATCCAACAGTTGAAGGTGCAATATTTCGGCCGCGACATACTACGCCACTGAAAGCACAGCCTATTGGTCTCGGAGAAAGTCCCCAGGGACAAAGCTATTGCAGTAAACACACGTCGCGCACCGTTTCGCGCCGATTTCAGGTTACTGCTTACCGCGTATACTCAGCGCTGCATGCTATTTAGCAGTGAGACGGAGAGTACATGCAACCCATCTCCTCTCCGAGCCGGTTCGGGTGCGGCCGACGGAGAAGAAGAAGAGGAGAAGGAACTGCGCCAGACAGCGTGACGTTTCGGCTCCCGTCCGGCTCCCGTGCGCAAAGCCGGCTTAACGCGGCGCGCAGCCTTCTCGATGGCTGCTGCTGTCGCTGCTGTGGAGGCAAACGAGAAAAGAGCGATGCATTGACTGAGTCATCACAGGTGGAAACAAAAGGTTCGGCCAGGCAGCCAGGCAGAAAAGGCGTCCTTCCACTGTCCTGCGGAGCGTGACACCGGATTACGCGCGCCACAGTTCACGGACAAAAGAGCAGCACGAACTGAAGGAGCCCGCCAGAGGGAAGGGTGAGCGTCGTTCGGAAAGCGCAAGAACAAAGAGAACAAATAAATAAATAATGAGAGGCACACGCTTCCTGCTCTCTGCCCATCGAGAGCTCATGATGGGCAGGCAGGATTTACATGTCGATGTGATTAGCGGAACAAAAGCCCCCTCATTTGGAGGTGAACAAAGAGAAATAAAATATCATCCTGAAATTGCGTAAAAAAGCGCAAAAAAAAAACAACAGGAAGGGATAGAGAAAAAGAAACAAGAGTAAAAGAAGCCTAGCTTAGCGTGGGGAGTATGCCCTTTCTGCACGGGCTCGGCGCTTATGCACTTCGCTAGATGATACAGGTTTCCATTGAAACGCTATGGGAACACATAATAAAGTAGTAATTGCGCAATAGCATCCATCTAATACATACGGCTACAGATGAAAACTATAGAGCTTCCACAGAAACCACTCCACTTTAGAGAATCCCCCTAAATATTGTACTAAAGCTATATGGTAACGTAAACAATGCAAGAATTAGTATGACTGACTGACTGATGTTGCTGAAAGGAAGAAGGAGAAGGAAAGAGCACGGGCCTGCCTACTGGCTCAAGCCGAGCCACGCTCGCTGCCGCGTGCTGAAAGTAGGAGACTTACAGGATAGGAGGGAACGATAGATAGTAAAGGCGCCGCGCGCTAATAGGCCCATAGGCCCCGGTCGATCCCGGAGGCAGTGCAATACCGGGCCGACCCGTGCCGGAGTGCGTCTAGCACTCCGCCATATTCCAAAAATAAGTTTAATATCTTGGGTCCAAGGACTAGCAGCAGACATTAAATCAGGTATCAGGCACCTAAAACCGCTTGAATTAGTATACATTCACCAACACACAGAAGCTGTACCGCGCCAGCTTCACTGCTAAAAATTCACACCGGGTCATGCAATAGTATACTGTCAGTGGCTAAACAAGAAATTCTTTTTCTGTGCTCACGCACGCCCGACCTTGGCGAAAATGTAATGATTACATTAGAGATCAACCTCAATTGATTCAGTGAACTGCGATTTAGTATCCCCTAAACCGAACTCCTCGCTATGCAATAGCAGCGATTATTGGGGCAAATACAAACTTTCAAGAAGTTAGAACGCACATGCACGATTACCGAGCTCCTAACGGGTCGTTGGTTGTAAAGTCCCTTGATCAGATTTTTTTCAAGCTAATCTAAAAACTTATCTTCTGAATGAACAGTCTCAAACATGTTAGAAACACATTACTCGTTTCGCAACACCTAACCTGAGTTCCAAAATGGCAGTCCGTAAATAACAAAAACAAGACCGCAGGTTTTCTTCGGCCAAGACAAGAGAGTAACAAGCACGCATGTGATGGCCACCAATGAACGCAATACGATATCACCGAGATTTTTTTTTAATCGCATTGTTTGTCGCCGCCAGCACAGAGACAAGAAGTGCATTATGCTGTCATCTTCTCTCTCAGAGTCAAGCGCATATCGGTAAGAACGAAGAGCTCGGCGAACGAAGATGAGTTTGTAAATCACCAACCGCACCACTCTCGTAAATTTTCTCGAAATTCGCAACGGTTGTTTTTCAACGTGCACACTCCTTCAGGCTCAAAATGGATCCTATTCATTTTACAGAACCGCTGCGATCGCGCACACGATGCGCCCAGAGAGCTGGGCCAATCACTCCGTGGACGACGCGCCCCCCTTCATGACCGTTTCGGCCACCCAGCCGCCACTATTTCCAAAGCACGACCAATATGAAGTGAGGAGGGCGAAAATGGAGAGACGGATAGAGAGAGAGATTGAAGTCGGGCAGTTAGGTAGGCAGGAAAACGACAACGAAGAAAGAGAAGACTTCTCCTCCTCCTCAGCCCGTCTCTTTGAGTCACGTCAAAGAGGCGCACGTATGCGCATAAACACACACACACACACACACACACACACACACACACACACACACACACACACACACACACACACACACACACACACACACACACACACACACACACACACACACACACACACACACACACACACACACACACACACGCACGCACGCACGCACGCACACGTTCCCTCCGCGGGAACCCGTAAAAACGTCGCAGGAACCCAATGGGCTAGAATACTAGAACCCAGCCCGGCCCGAGGAGCGGATGGCGTCGCGACGTTGACACAACAGTGGCGGCGACAGCGGCCGCACGCACCGGGATGACGACGACAGAAGAGGGTGGAGGGGACGGAAGGCGTCGCACAAAAGACGGCCTTCTCCTGGACGAGCCGAGCGGTTCAGGCTGCCAGGAGGTCTGCGGCGGGGCTCCTGGAAGTGCGAGGTAGTGCGTGTGTGTGTGCGCGCCGGACAAAGACACCGCGGCGGAAGAGAGGCCAATAAAGCACGGCCTCGGCCGACGTCGTCGGGCAAGACAAAGGACGGCGCGCCGATGACGTGCGTGTGTGTGTGTGCGAGGGGTGTTTGCATGCGCACCGCGGGTCACGCGCCGAAGCGCCCTGGCGACGCAGGGAGGACGGACGAGCAGCGCCGGTATGCTTTGAGAGAGCATCAAATGCGGGGTCACGTCATGGGCCCCGAATCACGTAGGAGAAGGTTGAGGCTGTTGCTGGCTTCTGGCAGGACTAGCTTTGCATCAACAACGCCGGCAAAAGATCTGCCTGCACTTTGGATACTAAACGGCGGGTACCGCGACGGTCACTATTCGTGGCACAGTTTTGTGAACGGCAGCCTTGTTCTGAAATCGCTTATACTCCTCCGGGGGCCGGCTTTGAAAGATTAATTTTTCATTTGCTTTCGAGTGCCTCTTTGCCAATCAGGCCTAGCTTCGATAACGGAGCCACCGAGTTGCATTGCTTCCGTGCTATCATGTCTGACGTCAAAAGCAGCCGCTTCACATGATAAAAGGGGAAATTTTTTTTTTCTACAGGACACAAATCCATTCTTTAGCTCTCTACAGTGGAAAGTTACGACTCCTGACGTCGTGACTGAGAGTTGGAACAGCAGCGTCATTTGCCGGTCGCGGCATGGAAGGCAGGACTAACCAATGGGAAAGATGCAAAATAATGAACCGCCAAAAAAGTTGTCAGTATTGGCGAATAGGAAACATTGAGACTAAGGCTCTGGATAACAGTTACTTGGCAACCACACCACAGGGCAGGCGCACGGTATGTAATGTTAGAAGCCTCCGCCATGCTTTATTACGAACATAGTTGTTCTGAACAAGTCGGTCGCTGTGGCTTTACTATGGGTTTAGAACCATACGGCTTTAAGGCACCCGTCATCTGAAGCTTTATGGTATACAGTTAGCACTCCATGCAGGGCAAGATGTGTCTGGAGGTAGGTGGCACGAGTGCGCACCCCAAAGGCAAGGTAACGGACTGCAGTAACCTACATAAACACACGGCTCATGGCCAAGTGTGTTAGAACCCTAACCCTTTTAGCGCTCTCCGTCGACCTATGCATTGAATCCACAGAACTGTACGCTCAGAACAACACGCAGCTCAACTACTAATACTCGATCCAGATTACGTTGCTCGAGTTAACCCACCAACAATGAGCGGCGCCCCTTCAGAAAGGCCTCCTCGATAAACCCACAGAGTGGAATCGAGCACGAACTTTCTGGGCCGAGCGTTTTTGCAGAGGAGGGGCGGTGCTAAAGAAAAAAAAGCTTCCGCGTCGTTCCCTCTCAAAAATCATGCAAAATCCGCGCTCTTCTGCACGCATCGTACACACAGCGGCGATCAATCTTCTCACACGTATACGTATGACATTTTGCGCATCAGTGATCCCCCGAAAATGTTCCCGAAAATGTTCCCACCCTTCACAGTTCTCTTCCGTTAAGCTTCTTGCGTCGTTTCTCTTAGTCTGATATATATAGGGCGGATATCAATTTTTTGCACCCAGAACGCGTGCACTGCAGCATCGGATATAGAAAAGACGTAATCGGGAGAACGCAGAAGCGGTTAGTGCTGCAAAAAGTAACCCCTTAAATCCCCCCATACCCCAACCCCCCCTCCCCCGAAAAAAAAAAGTCGCATCCCTTTCCTCCTCCTCCAAGCACGCAGCAATAAGCACCCAACAAAGCAGAAGTGCAGTTTCTCCAATGAATTATCGTATACAATATCACTCGTACTGTGAGTGTGTAAGTAGTGCCAGATAGACATTCATTAATAAAGCACGTTGTGGGGCTAGTTGGTTATGCGTTGTTTGCATTTATGCATTTGGTAAATTGGTCGAGATGTGCCCAAAAAGTCAGCAGTGACACCCCAGCGTGTTCCGGCCGCCGAAAAAAGCACACGAAGCCGTACGTACGGTGTGCCACGAGTGTGGTCTATGAGATCCGCTTTACATGTGGCAAAGTGCCCCCAGAGAAGCAACATAGGTAGCCCACCTAAGTCACGTGACTTTGCGTCGTCTTCACAGCCTGTCCACCGGATTTTGAGCGAACTGCCCCCTGTGGCAGATAGAAGTTAAATTGATGACTGGTCGGGAGAGGTCGCTCGGGAAGAGCAAAATGGGTCTCACAAGCTGCACCAGTAACAGCACTTGCCATATCACGGCAGTGGCGCATCCCTTAACTGCTGCACCACTGCGCCAGGAGTGGTATGATGGCACCCAGGGATATATGAATTTAAAGAAGAGAATTACTATTTTCGCGTATAGGGGCATTAACCCATTAAGGCTATCGCGTCATATCCTTTAGGCGGAGCTTAGGTGTCCCCTCCAGTTTTATTTCTGCGAGTTTCACTTACGCTGTCCGCACTTCATAGACACTCAGAGTTGTCTCAATGACTGGGACAACGTGGGCACGTAATCCAATGTCCACGGTGTGCCGGACGCGCCAAACCAAATCAATTAAATCAATGTCCACGTGGTCGCTTGAATATGGAGCGCCAGCTGCGCTTGGCATGTCAATAATCGGAACCCTGTTCGTCAACTGCGTTCGATGACAAGCAAAATTCATGGTGTGATGTCTGCATTCCAGTAATTTAACGCTCATCGATGGGTGAGGCAAGCTAAAGCAAGGGTACTGCACAAAAAAAAAAAAAACACGGACGAGAGGGGACGACAGGTATCCTTGCTTAACCACGTATGACCGACTCGTCCAACAGCATGCACTCTTGAACGTGTGAGGCAAGATTCTGCGGATATTTATACACGGAGAGCAAAAGAGAAAGAAGGCAGTAGCTATGTTTAAATTATAATTGGTTTTTTGGGGAAAGGAAATGGCGCAGTATCTGTCTCATATATCTATGTTTAATGCATTTATTGCTGGGGCAGAGAAGCAGTACGCAAATAGCGAGGAAATACGGCGTCCGGCACTTACTGACGGGATACAAAGCTCGCATTCAGTATATAACGTAGGTCTACTTAGCCCCAAGTGCATGCAGTGACAGAGCACGACGACACAGCAGAGATGGCGACGCCGCCACCACGAGCGCATTAAATATGCACAACGCCGGGAGCGATAAGTCGTCAGCACAGGAAAGAGATAAACAGAGCTACAAGGGGAACAGTTACCAATGGAAAGAAAAAGCGTGGATTAGCAATGGCACAAACAAAAGCGCCCCCTCCCCTTCCCCCCAAGGAAAGCAAGCCAAAGCGCCCTGGAGCAAGGCCCACACACGAGGATCATCAAAGATGCCGCGCAAGCGGGTGGAGTATGTGGGGGAGGGGGAGGGTGCTTCGAAAACAGCGAAGCCGCGTGTGGAGACAGTGACGGCGGCCTTTGTGTGGGAGGAAGTGGAAGCCCGGGACGCCGTAGACATGAGCCCGAATTACGAACGATACACCAGCGCTCGAGGCATACTCGGCTATTGAAGAACAAAAAGAAGACTGAAAGCAATGTCGCGGCTGTGGTGCTCTGGTCTTCCCATGTTTATTTATCCGTAATATGTGCGCGCCAACAAAAAGGCGCGTAGCGTGAATATCGTGCGGTTGAATAAAAAAAGAAAAATCGGAGGAACGACACCACATCGATTATACGAGCTACATATCTCTGTGCGCAGTGGTTCTGCAGAGCTGCTGTTATTCGCGAATGCGTAATGTACGGCTTTGCCCTGTTTACGTACCGCACGATCAATGCGTTTCGCATATTGTGATAATAAAAGGTTCAAGAAAGGTCCGTGAAGAACCATCCCTGCTTCTATCGTTTCATTCGCTTTCACCGCTAGATTGAATGGTCCAGGAAGGAGTGAATTTCTGCCCGTATGGCCAATGGTATAGCGATTCGGGCTAGTTTGTGAAGAATAAGGTAAGGGGCATGAAGCGCAGGGGAAACATACAGTTCTGTATGGAGCACGAACAACTAGATCGGGCGTAACTAATCAATCTAAGGATACGCCCGTAGTAAGTAGGTTCGGCACACTGGTCTCGTCTTTTCTAATCGTTAGTATTTAGGGGATGGCTCGATAGCATGCCGTCTGGTCAGGAAACACACTAATCTTAATAAACTGAGCACCGTGAGAAGAAAAATTCACATATCGGAAGTGGTACGACTCCTTTGTTCACAGTCCTTGTTCCCGAAATGTCCATCTTTCTGTTGACACAGGTCCAGGAGCCACGAGTTTCTACAACGGTTAAGATTACTAACGTAATACCCTAAGCGGTTCGTGTAATACCCAATTTCCTTATAAAATGGCCTACAGACATTCTACAGACTTCTCATAGACTCTATTGCCTTTCTATGGCTTTTCTTTTCTCTACTTGTAGTCTACTTACAAAAGAGTACCAAAATTGTATGGCCACAGATCTATAGGTTATGGCTGTTTCTGATTTCGGTTGTCTACATACTAGACTAAAGGGTTTCTCCATCAAAGTCTATTCACTTTATTGACGAACGTCTATGCACAGTCTATAGAGAAATTTTTGCATGGATTGACGCTTACTACAGCGCTCCCTACACGCTGAGAATCCACAAATACGGTGACGCGTGCGCGAATTAAAGCGAAAATGATGCGCCGAAAAGCTGCTGGCGATGCAGCCGCCTGAACTATATGAACCAGTGGTTCCTTCAGCGTGCGATCGCGTATCCTACCCCCTGTTCCTCCTCCTCCGGCTCGTCGTCTCTGCTCGGCGGACAAATCTGTCCGGCGGGAGACCGGATGCACGCACCAGGTCCTGTGTGCGCCATCCATCAGGCCCTTCGGCCTGGCGACGCTGCTGCGACCGCAGACGGGCAGGCAGGCTTTGCAGGGGACCCGACACCGTCGCGGGCTGCGTGGTAACCGGAGAGCAGCCGCCATGTCTCGCTCTCTCCGCCAGTCTCTCCAAAGAGTGAGAGTGCAGGGAACTTGGACTTTCCCTTTCCATTGTCTCTCAAAGCAGAGACTCCGTTATGCGCGCAACGCGTCGCTCTCGGTTAACTATGCAAATATGCGAGGCTACCCCTTAATAAAATGGTCTACAGACAGTCAACGGACTTCTTATAGACTCTATTGCCTTCCTATAGATATTTCTTTTTGTCTATTCATTGTCTGTGGAATGTCTACAGGCAAAAACTCTGCTAAAAGTGTATGACCATAAATCTATATATTGTCTATAGACTGTCTGTAGGATTTCCGTTGTCTACAGACTATTCTCTGGGGTTTGTCTATAGAGAGTCTACAGACTTTATAGACACAGAGGTCTATGCACAGTCTATAGACTGTCTAAAGAAATTTTTGTAAGGAACCAGCGCACCAAAACCAGTAAGGTGTAACAATTCTATTCCGGTCTTATTTCATCTCTATTTCCCTGCCCTTAGCGACTGCCTCGATATGCCGCTATCGCTGGGTTTGCCCCCATAAAACTCTCCTTAGTGGACCTTGGGTGGATCGTTTCATTGCGATAGCATGTTCGGGTGCTGCTGATTCTGTTGTTGCTGATTAAAGGTCGCACATACATTTGAGCCGCCGCGGCGGCTCAGTAGTTATCGTGCTCGTCTGCTGACCCGAAAGACGCGGGTTCGATCCTTGCCGCGGCGGTCGCATTTTCGACGGAAGCGAAATGCTAGAGGCCTGTGCGATGTGCCATGTCAGTGCACATTAAAGAACCCCAGGTGGTGAAAATTATCCGTAGCCCTCCACTACAACGTCCCAGATAGTCTGAGTTGCTTTGGATCATTAAACGAGGTAAAACCATGCATATATACCTTTGCTCACATCCAATTCCTGTTTGTTTACATTTTTAGAACAGTGTATCGCTTCTTTCGATCATGCACGCACTGAATGCCTTTTTTCTTTTTCTAGTGTTGGCATACATAGGTGCGTTATAGCTTATATCCGAGATTGACACACTAAAGTTCGTTCTATCGAAGGTGGTATTAGGTTCGATATTTCCTAGGTCAACACAAGACTGTTTGCCATTTGCAAGGTGGCATACCTTTGGTTCGTTATATCCAAAGTTAACACAGTAAAGTTCGCTATATTCGAAGTGGCATACAAAGGTTTGTGACATAAGTCTGCAGGGAAGCTCCACCCATATTCAGGATCGCCGCACAGAATTACTATGCGAGAAAAAGTAGTTGGTGGTTTAAACTTCTCTGGTCACCTATTCAAGAAGCTCATCACAAGAAAAATAAGTACAAGCTGTAAAGTTTCCATAACTGGTTTGTTTGCTATAGTCAAATATTAAAAGCTGATTTCATTTATTGTTTTGGCCAGCGGAGCCGCAGACCGTGGCCTAGTGTTACCAACTGCATTTTTTTAAATTTTTTTCTTACTATAAATTTCGACACATCCGAGGTGGCCCCGTGTCACGGCGGTCGCCATACCTGCTTGTACAGACCCTTCTAATGCTAAAGCATTAAAAGAGCTATCGTGGTGCATGACGTCGCATTATCTAATGACGAACACAAGGAAAAGAAAAAAAGAAATTGGATGGAATTGAATGGAATGGGTAGGATTCAAATGAGACATATATATGATACCGGCCCCGTTCAGTGACGATGAACGTTAGGCCCCACAGCTTGCGCTGAGTGCGAACTTTACTTGCCCTAAAGACTTTCCACAGCACCTTCTGAGTTTTTTCGAGTGGGGAGGCCTGCCAGCGACTACATAATGAATCCCGTCTTCCCTGGCTAAACGTAGCGACACACGAGGTGGTTCTGATCCAAAGGGCTATATACGGAAAACGAGAGACTGCGTGGCGGGAAGCGGCGGAACGGAAGGTTGAGGTAGAGAATACAAAGTTTGGAATTATCATTCGACAAGTTTACTGTGTCGTTCATGTGCGCAACAAGTCTACCGCACGTAGCGCTGTTTTGAGCTCACTGCAACGCGAACGCGCTTACTGAGTTTCTCTAGGTTGTGGCTTTCGACTAAACATTCGAGTCAAAACCCAAGCTTCCTGTGCATAGCAGGATGGCGGTTAGCCACAGCGGAAGGTCGTCGTCCGGTCGCTCCTATCGAACTGCCTGCGTGCACTGCGGTTACATCATTCAATGATATTGTCACCGACAAAGGGTTCACGTACTAATGCAGGGGGTTTTTACTTTGACGTGCTGGAACACGATACGATAGGCAGCAGGAAGCTAAAGTACAGCGCTCTACAACCTTGGCCTAGAGCACTGTAGCTCGAGAGAGGAAGAAGACAAACCGCTAGCCCCTAGCGTGCCCAAGGCATGCAAAATGCTAGATAATATAGTTCGGCCGAGTGACGGCGCCACTATACGGGTTTGTAGTGAGGCAATATTCAGTGCCTTGCCGGCTACACAGCCAAGCTGAGGTGAAGGTAGCTTGAAAGCTTGGGGAGTAATCTCCGCCCTCCTTATACATCTTTATTTTGCGAGAGCATTGCGTGATATGAACTTTGCGTATTTCAACCTCGATACAATCACGCCCACGATTTCGAACCTCCGACCTCAGCGCAAACAGCGGAAAGCACACGTTATACGGCGAGACGACATGGCATCGTATTATCTCAGCAAAGAAATTTCAGGAGGGTCCAGAATATCTCTCTGCTAAGGGCAAGGTGACAGCAACGCACCTAACCAGGAAGGAGCACACTCTATAGCCGCGCGCTGCATATCACCCCCGTGTTTCCGTCATCGAAACAGCTGTCTGCACGGCGTCCACAGACACGCAAGGCTACCCCTCCCTTCCTCTTTCCCGAATGCAGAGCGAGCGGAGAACCGCGAGCAGGAGGAGCAGCGAGAGGGCCGGCAGACGAGCCACCGTGTGGTGGTGGGTGCCGTCGGGGGCAGACACCATCGGCGCCACTACGGTCAGCGGACACCATCGGCGCCACTACGGCCAACGGTGGCTGCCTGCCTGCGCCCGCACAACCTTCACCAGTCCCCTTACCCTCCCCCGGTTGCTCCCCCGCAAAACGCACGCCACATTTCCCGCAAGGCACGCGAAGCCAAAAGAAGGGGAGGGGAAGGAAGAGGGGGGAGTCAGTAATGCTGGGAGAACCGGGCGGCGGGTTTCGCTCGCACAAAGGGACCCCATTGTGGAGCGGGAGACGCCGCAGCGCCAACAACGGCGTTCGGGCCTCTTGCTCTTTGTTTTGTTTACTTTTTCCACGCATGGATACGCGCCTTGTATTGTTCACTCTCGTTTCCAGGGGTAAGAAGAACGTTGTAGCCAGCAGTGGATTGGAGATGGCGTAAGGATACTGTGATGCCAAGTGCGGTTGACAGCGCTCATTCCCATCCTTATCAAAACAATCTTCCAGCGCATAGCGATAACTTAAGCTCTAAACTCAACCTCACGGGACCGTAACTAGGTGTCGCCCTAATTCCAGTAAACTACCACATTACGAAGACGCAGCGCTACGCCTGAAAACGGGGGAAAGTGTGCTAAACTCAAGACTCAACCATACACTAGCAAAGTACTGAGGTCAATAACGCACTGCGTGACAATGGCTGCGAAGGAAGAGTTGTTCAGCAGACCATTAGCAACCTTTAAGAGGCAACAAACAAGCATATAATAAGTAATGAGCGTGCTGAATTCACTGCCATCATAGACGTTGTACGCCTTCCTCTAAGGAATAACTGCGAAAACTAACCACGTTCAGGACCTTCGTTGTGCATGGCTGCCTGCACCAGGTGAAAACAAAACGCCGAAAGCGCTTAAGTGCGCTTTTCTCTGCGGTCCAGTGAGCGCGGGGTGAAACCGGTTTCTCTCGACACGTGGGCTCCTTCCCGCGTAATCCAAGCGCTTAGAAATGTCCAGCGTATCAAGCTCGGCTTCCAGCCGTTGGAAGCGCAAACCACAACGTACAAGGATAGGCCAACGGTAGGTACATGCCTCCCTCTTATATCCAACTCGAAGGAAGAATGAAAAAAAAACAACCGTATTTTCAGTTTCACAAAACCCGTACAGGGTTGCGAATTTCCTGCCAACCAAAAGCTCAAATACACAATGACACCATATATCTTCGCAAATTCTTACGAATGTGTGTCTTACTTCCCATAGTGCGTTGAGGACAGTAGCAAGTGGCCAGAACACGTTATATCAGGCATGGATTTTGACAGCGTACTTGTACTGTCGTGAGCAAAAGTGGTATTCTCCGCTCAGCGCGTGGCGGAGCGAGCGAAAACTAAAGTCACTGGAACGGGAAAAGTACCGCATTCGTTTTCCTAGAAAAGTACCGCGGAGACGTGGTCATTCCCGGCCATAAATGGTCAGCTCGCTTCTTTCTCGCGGCCGCCGGCACACAGATCGTCCGGAGCATTACGTAGCACTTGCTCTGATGGGCCGAGATAAGCGTGCACCGCATTTCTAGTCGCGTAGTGACGCTTGTGCAGTTCATGCCTGCATAGAGTCTGCGCGCGGCCGTCGCTTCAGCGGCGCTGGACCAAATATGGCGGCCCCTGTGATGGTTGCGGTACATTTCCCGTTCCAGTGACTTTAAGCGAAAACTGCATCGCAATGCCCTCTACAGGCGACGTCTGTGGTCGAGACAGGCGATCAGGAACCCTTCCTAATCTGCAGGCATGTCGCCTGACTCGCTTGTTGCAACGGCCCTGCAGCAAGCCGAAATGCCCAGCATCGCCGCTGCAGGAGCGATCCAGGGGATCTTCCGCTTAGTTTTCTTTTTGTTTTCGCTGCGTTTTCGGTAGATATGTGCTGGGCGCGCCGCTCCATGACTGCACAAAATTTTTGCGCCCAATTAGCCCGTCGTGGAAGTAACTGATATCTTCAACTGCGTTCTCGACAGACCGCAATGACTTGTATGATTACAATCTTGGCTCGACCTTTCGGCTGGATGAATTTAACAATAAATGCGGCGCATCAGTCTCGCTTCCGAGTTTGCTTTCGTATAGAATAAAATAGCTCGGTTGTTCCAGTTAACGAGCGGAGGCGCATTGTCGACATGAGTATTCGAGGTATGTCTCAGCGGATGACATAACCTCTATATTAAGCTCGACAAGCCATCTCGAGTTCACTGGCACCATAAATACCATTTTAATGAAGTCGGAAAGGGAGAGCGGTTAGACTTCCGTAACGCTTTTACTACATTCGGCCAGCCGACAGCGATGCTAAAGGTTATCGAGTTATTGCGGTCTGTCGAGAACGCAGTTGAAGATATCAGTTTCTTCAAGACGGGTTAATCGGGCGAAAAGTTTTGTGCAGTCATGGAGCGGCGCGCCAGCACATATCTACCGAAAGTGCAGCGAAAACAAAAAGAAAACTAAGCGGAAGACCCCTGGATCGCTCCTGCAGCGGCGATGCTCGGCCATTTCGGCGTGCTGCAGGGCGTTGCAACAAGCGAGTCAGGCGACATGCCTGCAGATTACGAAGGGTTCCTGATCGCCTGTCTCGACCACAGACGTCGCCTGTAGATGGCATCGCGATGCAGTTTTCGCTCGCTTCGCCACGCGCCGAGCGGACTATACCACTCTTGCTCACGACAGTAAAGTAGTCTTGTCGTACCGTTTCACTATCATCATTAGCTGTAAGTCAGCGTTTCGGGTTATTGCATTACCGATACGACGCCATTCCTGGTCACCTCCATGCCGTTATCTATTTTTTTCCCATCTACGTCTGTCATTCAAAAACTTGGATCTGACACTGATGTTATTTCGATTTGAGAAGATGCTTTATAATATTTACTCATTTCTTTCCTCACGCTTTTGCTGACACGAGTACTCACGAACGTAAACTGCCATAGTATCGGTTCTCACCGACCCTTTTACGCTTCAACAAATAATGTTTGCTTGTGCGTGCGTGCGTGTGTGTGTGTGCGTGTGCGCGTGTGCGCGTGTGCGCGCGTGTGCGTGTGCGTGCGTGCGTGTGTGTGTGTGTGTGTGTGTGTGTGTGTGTGTGTGTGTGTGTGTGTGTGTGTGTGTGTGTGTGTGTGTGTGTGTGTGTGTGTGTGTGTGTGTGTGTGTGTGTGTGTGCGCGCGCGAGGGGGGGGGGGTGGAGGGGATGGGGGGGGGGGAAGGGGGTACCTTATCAATGAATGAATGAAAGGTTAAACAAATAAATCAGCGGAACAGCTGTCTTCAACCAATCGGGTTGTTCAGCTCAAGGCTAACCTTGGACGTGCATGTTTCTAGGCTCGCATATCCTGTCGGACTGAGTCACGAACGGTTCTCGGATAGAAACGGGTGTGCGAACTCGTCCTCTCCTGATTAGCTGCTGCTATTTCTATGCTCGACCGTAGTTCGCAGTTTTGCAAGACAGGATGTATAACGGCGACATGATAAAAATAAGCAGGGGACGCTCAACGACTCAATAATCTCTATTGCAATAGCTATACAACTCCGAAGATGCGATGCCCCTCCTAGTAACCTTCGTGCAGCGCATCGTTCAGTATTGTAGACCGCGGCAATCTCTTCACTGGCGAAAGATCTACAGACGCTCTCACACTGTCGGCTCTTATTATTTTGCTCGGCGACGCTTAATTCATAAGCCCGTGCTGTGAGATGCGTTGTGCAAGCCTGGTGCTGCACGATATATGCAAGACACCGTTTTCCCCGCAGTTCTTCTGAAACACCTTAACGAAACTAGAGATGGTGAAGGTGAACATGTTTTTCCATTCTTCAATAATGCTTATCATGGTATTTTTCATATTTTATGGCATTCTACTTGTTGTCCCTGTATAGGCCTTACCAGCAAATGTTATTTGTCATCCCCCCCCCTCCTTCTGCAATATATATTGCCTTCGAGCGCTGCAGGCCTGTAATAAATAAACAGATGGTTATACAGAAAGCTACAGACTTTCCAAGGTTCTAATAGGAGTGGTGAGGAAGGTCTACTATGCCAACGAATTTTCCGACCTATAGGCGACATTAATTTGATCGATACACATCCCAAGCCGTCGATGCCCATCATAACGCAATGCCAGTCTCGCGAGTAGATAACGACCACCTCAACCTTGCACGGACGCATCAAGCAAACTCGTTATTTGTACAGTTTGGGGGCTAGTCTTACCGACTACGGTCATCAATCACAGTATGTGCTCTTACGAATATCGGCAGCAGCAAAAACGCGCCGCCTCCGCAAATCGTGGACTTTTTCGGACAGCACGCTTTCACAGAGACGTGCGCAGTCAGCAGGTGTGTTTTGGCATGTTTGCGACACCCTACATAGACTCGAGCGCATGCGTTGGAGAGTTTTGGACAAGTAGGCTTTACCGCACGAGGGCCGATTTAAGTTGTTTGACGGCGGAAGAACTCACTGACCCGTCAAAGCAACGATTTGGTGCAAAGAGCTTCTCAAGCATATCATCCGAGAAATGCCGAGCATCAAGCAGGGGAGAATCTTATACCCATTAAAGAACAGGCGGGTAACCGGCGGCAAAGGGATTCGAACTCAGCACCTCCCGAACGCGAAACTTACGCTCTACCACAAGGCCACCCAGGTATTCACCTTTAGATCCCCTCTTTTTTCTTTTCCCTCCCCTCTTTCACTGACGTCGCAGATGAAGTGCCCACTCAGAGTGGGGTCCCTGCGCCATCGCTTTCCTGACAGGCGCTTTTTCACAGCGATACAACGCGACCAAGCGCAGAACATTAGCGTCTGTGACTTAAGCGTTCATGTTTATCCGACAGGTTTATGAAAAGCTTTGATGGGGAGAAATAAAGAAAAATCTGAGAGCGGTAACGAGGAGAGAATACGGAAAATAAATAACAGTCAACAAGTAGACAGTAACAAAGCCCGAGTGACGGCGTTTTAAAAAGACTGAACGAGAACGAGAGTAATTGGCATGAAACGGGACTTTTAGGAAGGGCTGCGGTGGCTTTCCAGGATTAGTGTGCCTGTATGGACTTGTATTTTCTTTACTTCGCGTCGCTAGGATTCCAGCCTTTTTAGTTGTCTTATTTTTCTTCCTTCTAGTTTAAAAGCGGGGGAGAGGAGCAGCCGAAAAACTAACGCCTGCTTTTCTGCATGGTGTCTTTTTTTTTTTTAAAGAGCACACAAACTTCAGCGAGAAAGCACCGCAGCTGACTTAGCCTTTCCTTTAACAAGGATCTAAGGTTTTAAACGCGCACAAACTGAGTCCTGTTAATTTAATTGTTTCCCACTTGTCGATTTCAAGAATTTGTGTGCGTTTAATGTCATCGTTTCGAAGTAAGCATATGTTCGTTATTAGCCTGTCGGCAGGTGAGAGGTGTGGAGGCTCCTTGTTAAACCAGAAAAGTTCAATGAGAAAACGAAATACTGCACTAAATAATTTCCTCGCACAAAACGAATCCATCTCCAGCATTCATTAATACATTAAAACGCAAACTGCCTAGGATGAAAGAAAAGTGAAAACAGGAGACGCCTTCCTTTCTTTCCTTCTTTCCCCTGTTTGCGGCGCACTGTACTATCCAACGCACCCAAATTCACCCAGCTCAACATTATCTTGATTACCAGCATTTTACTGCAAGGTAACAGTGGGCAGTGCGAACTATACTGTCGGCCGTGCGTCATCTGCTATTCGTTAACAAATGGCTTGAGAGCAAGACCTGTTCAAGAGATATACGATAAGCACTGCTGTCGTTCTACGACCATCGTCGCTTCATTCGCGTTCCTTACCAGTATACATCAGAGATGCGCAAAGTGTCTGAATAATAATTAGAGCGCAGACAGCCGGATAGGAGACAAACCGAGGCTCTACAGATCCGCAGGGAATTGGATCTGCAACAGCCACGACTGCGCTAAAATTCTATATCCACGAAACAGTAGACACGAAACGACGCCGTAGTACGCAAAGCTTACCAGGGCAAAGCGCAAGACCTCCCGTAGAGTACACATGGGGGATCGCGTTGCGTTCTTAATTGAGCGCTGAAACCCGACCGGAGAGCGGGTTTAGGCACTCGGCGCTCGCAAAGCATGGTGGGCGCTAACGAAGCAATTACGCAACTCCCAGAGGATTCGCCTCAATGAAAAGAGGGGCAGCGAGATCTCCGGACCCCTTTTCTCTTCGTAATGAACTCGCTCCAAACCGGGGTCAGGGGGTTGTTGCCGTTTCCGGTGGTTGAAAGCTCGAAGCGAGTGGAGTGTGTGCACCACCACACGGCGCCACACTTGCTGAGCAAACGTAAAACTGCGTTGCGCAGCCCTGCAAGGGTGGTCATGCGCACTTCAGGGCGCATTCCTGATGAGCATAGAGTACTGGCACCGCTACCGGAAGTAGCATGTCAACACTAGTGGGACAACGGTAAGTATCACCGCAATCTCTGAGGTTTCATACCAGGAGAATCCGCCACACTTGGACTCGGTGCTAAGGATGGCTTCAAGGTGTCTGCGTTTCATGGAACTGTTCGCGAGAACTGAAGAGGCTCATCGACACCAAGCCAGCCGCAAGACATCGCCAGAAGTGGTTCGTTTAAGGCGAAAGGCGTTGATGGCTCACCGTTGCCTCTCCGTCCGTCAGCGAAATCTGTCACACTATAGCTGTCAGTCACATGATGTCAACTCGATAAGAAAAGAAAAAGTCATGCACGATGGGATTCGAGCCACCATCCTACGGTTCCACAGACGAGCGCGCTAACGACTACGCTACTTCCTACCAACGCGAACGTAGTTACCAGGCAAGCTTTCCTTTTGGCGACTTGTCCTTAACGCTTCCCAGCTCGATGTCGAATTTTGTCTTTTTTTTTTAACAGACCGTAGCAAACCGGCAAGACATTCACTTGTTTCCGGAAAATAAGACACAACAGGTCGGAGATGAACATGTCATCCAGGTGGTATTACACATGACATACGTTACTATAAGCGATGCGGACATGCTTTCGAGTACCTGTCTTATGTTATGCAGGACAGTTCAGGGAGATCTTGGTTCGACCACGCTACGGTGCTCCCTAACCAGAACTGCCCAGTGAACGCAACTAGGGCTGCAAGCGCAAAATGTTAGCCATGGCCGGCATTCTATGATCATTGTTTTTTCTTTTAGTTCATTCTTTATTTTCTTGGTAATCGAGCAGCCCTGCACGGCGCATTTCGCTGCTTCCTGCGTATCAGGCGTGGTATCACCGGCTGTTTAGTCACCAGTGGTAATAACTGAAGCGAATGAATCCAGGACAGCATCTTCAGGAGATACGGCTCCAGGACAAATCAGTCTCGAATAGAAGCAGCCCGAGGGCGCTGCTACAGAGACAGAAGGCACTTGAGTGTACAGGCGGTAAACTCTAAACACGAATAAGCCTACATGGAAGCCAAAAAGAGAGTTACAAGGGAGTTCGTCAGTGGACCGCTTACTCCATTTTTTACTCCTTTCCGTTTACAGTGTACTCTCCCCACTGTTCAATGAAATGGGGGAATCACAGCAGCTTTGCATAACAACGAACAAAAAAAAAAAGAAGCGTTGTCTCAGGTAAGCAGGTTTCAGCGCGGGCGGGCCCGATAAAAGATGAAGACAGAGCTACACCCATCCACGCGCCGCCGACAACGAAACCACACTTAGGCTCCTCAGACAGACGCAGAACGCTTTCGCATTTATCTCCGTTGAGAGCCAGATCGCTCCCTCCGCGCCTGAAGTTTGAGCAAGCGACTTTTCCGACGGAAAAGAACAACGAAAAAGTAAACAATGACACAGATATGGAAGGCGACGCGTGAGAAATAGAAAGCTTTGTCTTTGGAGACAGAAAGCGGGGCAGACAGGCGCCGGTCTCGATAAAGACAGCGTACGGAAGTGGGCGATCCTTGCTTGTCGCCCCTCTGCGCGAGTTTATACGGGGCCTTTTACATGCATGCACGGGGAAGCGTCGTCAAGTTTGTAATCAATACAAACGACGCCACGCCACGCGGCGCCTCTTTTTCCTGCGCTCTTTTTTTTTCTTTTTTCGGCGGCTTCTCACACGTTTATGGATTTTTCCCTTCTCAAGACTGACTCGCGCGAGTTCCTCGTTTGATGCATTGCCACACCGTTTCCTGCGAACAGCCTCGAGCCTTCAATTTGGCTTGTCGCACGAGAAACGCGCGAAAATTCCGCGAAAGCTGTCTGCTGGCATACAAAAAAAAAATCGAGTTCACCGACTTTGCCTTGCATTGTTCGCTGATTACTCTTTTCTTGATTATTTTTTATTTACTCTGCCGTTGGTCGCAACAGATTGGAAGTGAAGGGAAGTGCTTTGGCGGACTGTTCGATCAGTGCGTTTTGATCGATTGGGTTCTCGTCACGTTGTCAGCTCAGGAATTTCGTGTATACCTAGGCCTCATCAGGGAGGTTCATCTGGCAGACTCCGAAGACCCGCACAAAGGCCTTTAAGGCTCCTGTATCTAGCCCATCAGATTAGCGACGCTGTGTAACGCGGTGCAGGTGTTGTATCGGGGTCAACGCCCTACGGACCTGGTGAAGTATGTTCTAAATGATAACTGACCTAGGGACCTGGCGCAGTAATTTCGAAATGATAACTAACCAAGAAATAAAACCTGACACCATATTAGACACTAAAGTATGTAAAAAAAAGGAACTTCTTTATATATTCTCAAGAGCCGCTACCTTCAATCCGCACGTACATATTTTGGACTGAAAGCCTGACAAAGAAGGTTATAAAGACGATGCAAGCCTTTCACGCCAGACGAGAAGACCTAAAATGTATGCAATCAAGTAGTGCCGTTATTTTTATGGTTTGGTTTCACAGTGTGGGAACTGAAATGTACACGACAGCAACTAATAGCAATATCTGTCCCTGTAGAGTTGGATGACCAAGCACTATGTACCTTAAGTCCTACTATATAGTCCGCTGACCAGACGTGTTTAAAAGTTGAAATTTGCTGTCCTGCGGCCTATCTGTAGGTGCGGGTTATGTAGTACTTTTTTTAAACGTCGCCGAAAATAGCACGAAACTTTCAACACTTATTCTGTCGCGAGGTTTTGCGATTCTAGCGCTGAGAGTGCGCATAGTTTTTTTTTTTTTTTACGTGCCGGTAGCACAACCGGCTCCCGCGGGCTATGTACCAGGTGTGGCCTGTATACCGGAAATTACGGTAATTTGCGAAGCAAAAATGCATTTTAATCTCAGCGTTCGGTGCAAAATAAACAGAGGGTGCTGCCAACAAAATGACCGAATTAAGCTTAAAAAGCGATGCCCCTTTTGAATTCCTTCATTTTTTTATTTCTGAAAAGTGCGCGTTGGGAGTCGAAACTGGTTACTTCAAGCTCGGCAGCGCATCAAGTGTAATAAGTAACTCCCAGTGTAACTGCTGTTTACGAGCTGACAGCTGTCGACACGCCATGCGACCAAACGAAGATCGCGCAAAAGCGCGGTGCCTAGCGGAGAAAGGGCCTGCGGGGGACCTTACGCGTCACTGGACGAAAGAATCCTTCCCCTGGTCAGAGCGCTCGCCTACTGAGCCGGAGCACCTCAGTTCCAACCCGACCGCGGCGGCCGTGTTTCAATGGAGGCGAAACACAAAAGGCGCCCATGTGCTGTGCGAAGTCAGTGCACGTTAATGACTCCCAGGTGGTCGAACTTATTCCGGAGCCCGCCACTACGACACCTCTTTCTTCCTTTCTTCATTAACTTTCGCCTTCCTTTCCCTCACAGAGCGGGTGAGGTGTGCACCGCGAAGTGAGGACAGTCACCGCGCCTTTCATTTTCTGATCACCAACCTGAAAGCGATGCCTGGTGACAGCGACGGGCTGTCGGATGGAAGAAAAGGCAGTCGTTCGGATGAACAAGGGAACTGTGTCATACAGTAATTACACGCATGTGTTAAGAGCCGTTTTCAACAGTGTACAGATGGGCTTTCGAGGAGAGGAATCCGCACACCACCGTTGCTGCACTAAAAAAACGTGGAGTTCCTATGCACACTCACTCCTTCCCATTGAGTGACTCAGGACAACGAGCGGCTCCGCCAACTGGAACAGTGCAGTGTCAATCTATGCATCACTGCTTCTGCTACTACGTCGTGTTTTATATGCTGCCGTACTGCAGGGAAGTGTGCTGCGTTTGACTGGCTACCGTCCTGCTGAGGGAGACGTTGGGCCTAAGCTGCTTTAAAGACACCGTTGAGCGAAGATCCTCTGCGCTGAGAAAAAGGCGCACTGAAACGCCCATCTCCATGACCTCTTCGCTTACGGCTCTTTCTCTTGAAAACTTTCCTCATATAAATAAGTTTTCGGAACAGTGCCATTACAAACCTGCTTGACTTTGTTAGCCAATTTCAAGGCTTCAGCCTTTCTTCAACCCAAAGACCACGGCACTTTCCTTACAGAACAGTGGCAAATTAGCAAAAATTATCCATATACTGCTGTTCTGTCCTGCAGTGGTTAGTTCGCTCACACAACTTTCATCTCAACACATTGTACAGCAGGCCGTGTAATCGCCTAGAGCATTAGCGCCCCGGCGTGTCACAATCTATGGCCAAAAGCATACAGTTCGTGCAATATCACCCATTCATCCTGAAATAGCCACCAGGCGTGCAAACAAAACACGTCATTTTGGATATTTATTTTTCATAAATACCCACCCCGTACAAGACGCCTGCAGTTAACAAAAGTGCAGCATTCAGCGTTGCTCGCCCGTGTCACAAACACAGGTGAAGCACCTTTGAAAATGGACGCAACGTGCGACCTTGGAAACAGGAATCTCAGTCCTCTAATTAACGCGTCCCAACCACACGGGCGCGCGGCGCTCAAGACTGCTCCGCTTCGCCTAATGACCGCGCATTCGCGCCGTGTCTCATTCACCCCCCCCCCCCCCCCCCCTTTTTTTTTCAGTCCCTATCTTCCGCGAAGCGCCTCCATTAAAAATAAAAAGAATATAAAAACTTCTTCCGGGGAAAACCCGTCGCGAAAGCAGCACGCGCTCCACGCCGCATCCTATGGCAGCCACGCGCTTCGCTCCTATTCGGGTCTTGGCCACCGGAATCGACGACTCGAAGAACGAGGGAGAAAAGGGAGGGCCAAATTACCCATTATACCCGTCTGGGCTCCTCTCCTCTCCGTTTCCACGCGCCATGCGCATTTGTTTTCTCTCTCCATCTCTCATTTATTTCTTTCATTTTTATCGCCTCTTCGAATTCATCGCCAGAAGGTGCCGGGCTGCCACGCGAGAGCCGCGACCCCCGCCGGACTCATTTGCGCGCCTAAGTACCCAGCACGCGCAAACGACTTCCCAAGAATGCTATAGTAGAGCGCGTTCAAGCCATAGATGTTGCGCACGGCTCCAGTGGGAGCGCAACGTTCTGAGAAGAGCAGCCGCACGCCTCTTGTCGTCGGTCGAAAAGCGCGCGCAACACGCCACGACGGGGAGTAGCAAAAGGAATGAAAGATGGGGGAAAAAAGAATGAAATGAAGAAAGAAAGAAGCCCGGAAGGGCGCCGAAGCGAATTGAGGTCTCGAAGTAGAGAAAGAAGAAGACCGAGGCGGGGACCCAGCGTGCAAGTAACGGCGTCAGATCTCCATCAGTCCCGGCTGGAGCTGCTACGCTGACGCTGCCCAAGCGCAATCCAGTCACACCCGAGTCTGCGAGCCGCACCGTTAACGACAGTCGCCGCGAGTGTGCCTGTAGCTGTGAGCAACGCAGCCGGGCTAAAAACAAAAGAAAAAGAGCGAGAAATAGGAAGGAGACGTAACATGCAAAGCCGGAGACGACAGACTAGTCCTCGCTAAGATCGTCGTCTCCATCTTCCGACTACCCCCCTCCCTCCATTTCCTTCATCAGCCGTGCTGTCCCATTGCTTCCTTCCATCCATCCAAAAAACCGGGCACGCAAAAAAAAAAATGAAACGCAGAAACAAGACAAAACAGAATGATGAGAAGCGAAAGTAAACGGAACCGTTCCCGAAACCTCGATTTGGTTCCAGCCTCTTTCTGCAGTTGTGTATAGCCTAGCGCTCTTTTTTTTTCTTTTGCCCCCACCGCCGCGCTGTGTCATTGGGGACAGCGTCGCGGGCTCCTGTTCCTGAAAGAGCCGGCAAATGCCCTGCTAAGCGTGGCTCAGCGATGTAACCTCCTCTCAAACTGCCCCCTCCCCCTTCTATCTCGCTCCGGGTCCACACCGCGTCCCTAATCGCCCCTGACAAATCACTGTTCATCAGGCCAGAGAAAGCGAGCGGGACCAAGGAAGGGGGGGGGGGGGGGGGGTCGAAATGCAAATCAAAGCTCTCTCCCTATTTCTCTCTCTCCCTCTCCCGCCCATCCCAGTTTATAGCGGCCGCACGTCGTCCACCCCTTCCCCGCCACTGCCACCGCCTTCTAAATCCTGCAGCTCTCGTGGAGGTCCAACGGAGCCCCGGGGCACAGATTGGGGTAATCCGTGCGCCGACGCTCTATCTGCATCTCTCCAGAGACCGCTGTGCGCGATCGTTTCACGGACACGAGCGCCCTCAGGCGGTCGCGGCATTGAGCAAGCAGTTTCCACCTCGGATTAGCTCGGTCGACTTCAATTTCTCTAGTCAAGTCCTGTCGCGTCTTTCGAGCTACGTTAGATAAGGCACCGCGGTGTCAAGAACAAGGCACCGTTCGCTAATGGTATGCGAAGCTGAGTTGCAGCTGTAAGGAGGTGTATGGTTGGGCGTCGTTTTCTTTTAGCTTCGTTTACATCAACCGGCGCAAACATGAGGGAAGGCGCGCTGCCGAGCGGACCGCTGAGGTCGGCAACGGTGACAGAGGCTTACCAACAAGCAGTACCTGTACGGCCCGTTTGGGGATATATTTTGTTGATTTCGCCGGTCTGTGCTCTCACGACCAGCTATTAACTAACCTCTCACGACTAATCATTAATTGAACAGCCACCTGCCACGGTGGGCAGTTTGTTCACAACCTGATGAGCAGGTTGTGAATGACGTGACAAGAACACGTGACTAAGGTAGCCCTCTTTCCACGCAGCTCTTCAAAGTCGCGAAGGCAACGGAGAGTGAGGGATGTAGTGCTTGCGCGTTAAAATCTCCAGAGAAGCAACCTATATAGGTACCTGCCACCCAGCTAGGTCACGTGGTCACAACCTGCCTACAAAAAGGGATCACACAGGCAACGAGGGCTGAGTGGAAGCTCTAGTGCAAGTGTACTAAAAAGGCGGCCTGGGGAGCGGGAAATAACCTGCGTGTGTATCGTTTATCGTCCTTTGCTATGGGACCCGAGTGTCCCAGACACGCCGCGGGAGGCCCGTTTCGAGAAGGACTTTCCAGAGAGAGGGAGAGGCCGCGACCCGCCTCGTCTCCAACTGAACCAGTACACCATGCTGCACAATGTGCACATACAGTTCGCCCCTTAAATCCTACTTCTGTTGCCTGTGCCCTGACTGCGTTGCTGGCTCAACTGGCGCTGCGGCGGCGATCCCGCTACCGACCGTCTCGGCCAAACGCAAAAGTGGCACCTAAGCCACTTCTGCCATATATATAGTCCTCCATAAAGTCAGCAATAAAATCCAATAAGGAAGGGCGTCAGGCAAGGAGACACGATATCGCCAATGCTACTCACCGCCTGTTTACAGGAGGTGTTCTGAGGCCTGAATTGGGAACAGTTGGGGATAAGAGTTAATGGAGAATACCTAAGTAATCTGCGATTCGCTGATGACATTGCCTTGCTGAGTCACTCAGGAGGTGAACTGCAAATCAGGATCAATAAGTTAGACAGGCAGAGCAGAACGCTGGGTCTAAAAATTAGCATGCATAAAACCAAAGTAATGTTCAACAGTCTAGAAAGGGAACATCAGTTCACAATTGGCAGCGAGGCGCTGGAAGCGGTAAAGGAATACGACTACTTAGGGAAGGTAATGACAAGTGATCCGGATCATGAGAGGGAAATGACTTGAAAAATAAGAATGGGGTGGAGCGCATATGGCAGGTTCTCTCAGATCATGAATGGCAGTTTACGTATATCGCTCAACAGAAAGGTGCCCAGCAACTGTTTCTTACCGGTGCCCGCCTAAGGGGCAGAAACGTGGAAAAGGGTTCAGCTTAACCTAAGGACAACGCAGCGAGCCATGGGAAGAAAAGTTATAGGTGTAACGTTAAGAGACCGGAAGCGGATGGAGTAGGTTAGGAAACAAACGCGGAATAATGACATCCTAGTCGAAATCAAGAGGAAGAAATGGGCCTGGGCAGGGCATGTAATGCGAAGGCAAGGTAAACCGCTGGTCCTTAAGGGTAACGGAGTGGCTTACAATAGAAGGCAAGCGTAGCAGGGGGCGGCAGAAGGTTAGGTGCGTGGATGAGATTAAGAAGTTTGCAGGCAAAGGGTGGATGCAGCTGGCAATGGAGAGAGTTAATTAGAGAGACATGTGAGAGGCCTTTGACCTGCAGTGGGTGTAGTCAGGCTGATGATGATGATGAAGAGACGATGCATGGCAGATACGCCCCGTGCCTAGAACCAGCACAAGATTTTTACGAGCCATGCAGGTGAAGAAGAGGCTACGAAACGCGACGACATTTTTAACTGGCTGCAAGGAAGAACTACATCCGCTTCCAGCCCAACGTATTTCTCATGCGGGTCGCTTCGAATCTCTAGAAAAATATATATGCGGAGTCATTCTTTGCGTGAGGCTGTTTTAACACTCACGCACACTTCCCTCCGTCAAAGCGCGCGATGCCCGACCGCATGGGCAGCCAATAGGAAATTTCTTCCTTGTAGGAAAGACAAGTGCACCCCGTAAGGAGACAAGACCCGTGCTCGTTCATAATCGCATTTCCATGCCCGCGCGGGCGCGGCTGGCCATGTACACACACAAAGCGGCCATGCGCACTCCATATATACGGGGTCAAAAGCGCGTGGAGGAAGCAGCGAAAGGAGGTGGATGGGGAGGAGAGCGGAAAACACGAGATTCTCCACCGGAAGTCAAAAAGATATGAAAAAATAACAGCTGCGAGCGGTGATAACTAATAATGGCAGGTTCTGCTCATCGCGCGGCGGAAATGAGAAAAGGCGGTTTCGAAACTTTCACGAGCACCAGCTTAAAAGGCAGATGTAAAAAGAGAGAGGTGGGGGGAGAAAGAGGGAAAGCTAGCGAATGAGCGAAATTGCTGCGCGGACTAAAAGAGCGCACCGCGAAAGCATGGCTGCGGGTTTCCCATTAATTTCAATCGTCGAAGAGGAACCGGGAACCCTGAGGGCAGCGCGGTGCCATATGCGCGAGGGACCGGTCGGGTCGTGCGGAAGACTTCCCCATTGTTTCTCTATATTACGCACTTACGCTATCTAGCGTACATAGCGTGAGCCATCGGAAGAAGCGAACAGTAGCGGAACGGCAGTGACCGCGCCCGGCTACACGACAGGTTCCATACATAATTTGCTTCAGTGTCCGCATGTGTATTGTTCAAGGCGTTGCAGTTTATGCAATGCCGATTTCTTCAATAAAAAAAAACGCCGTGGCAACCAGAAAGCACCACTTTTGAAGCTGGTTATTTGGCCACGCGAATATAAGATTCCAGCATATCTGTGAGTATTATTTGATCAATTACTTTGCATGGTCCAATTAACTTAATACACAGGCTCTTCAAATTATTATGCACTGAACAAAATTAAGAACCCAGTATACAATGAAGTACACCGCGGCTAATAAGCAACCTCAATGCAATACGTCAAGATTCTTTGAAACAAACTGTACCGCGAAATCCGATGAAAGGGGGTTTGATATCCGTGCGGTAGGCGAGAAATGGTTTTTTTTTTTTTCAGCGACAGCAGGGAGGGCAATCACGTTTTCTAAATTCTAGAGACTGATACTGATATTACTAACCACCGGTTAGAAATCTCTAATTGCAATCAGGCGCCTATCGGTAACAGTTAAGAAGTTACCTATAAGAATTTAGTTAATTACTTTACTACTGTTGGCCTGTTTTCTGACGTCCGCCAACAATGGTGTTACTATGCTGCAGAAAACCTTCTCATTAACTGAAAAAAACAAACTATGGCTTCTTTGCAACACCTGGTATAGTTCATATTATGTATGTACAGTACTCACGGATTGAAATAGGACATTCGGAGCGCTAGCCTTGCAGTGCCACGCAGGCATGTGGTAAGCCACAGGCCGGCTCATTGGCTACTGGAAGGAACAATTCTGCTTTGTAGATGTTCTCCCTCTCGCGCCATACCACAATGCACCACCTTGGTTCCATGAGCGTCTACGGGCGGCGCTCCATGAAGCGACGGCCACGCGCTCCGAATGTCCTATTTCAATCCGTGAGTACTGTACATATATGTCCGAAATGAACTGAACTGAATAGAAAATTATGAATGCACTTTCTGGCATAAAATGCTTGTAAGGAAGATCACACTACGCGGCTTCCTTCTTTGCATATAGTACATGATAAGTATGCGGTGAGTTCAGTTTCTTACGATGAGAAAAACAAGCCATTAGTGGTGGTGCCCTCCCGCAGGCCCATGACGTAGCAGGACTGGCGTAGTATTACGATGCTATTTCGATTCTTCTCCAACAGTGCATTGAAGGAGGCGCGTCGAGCACTACAAGGGTGTCGTCAGTTACTAAACAGAGACGCCATGGCGTAACACAAGCTCGAGCACGCAGGCACTCAAAGTCGACGCGACGCAATTTGTCGTCACCGCAGCACTGGCTCGAACGCGAGCTGCGTTCTCTCTCTTTCTTTCCCTCACTCTCTCTTTCTCTCTACGGGGACGGCCCGTCATCCATCCGGATTACAAAGTGCACCGGAAGCGTGCCACCCGGGACCGAGAGAACATGGGGGGGGGCTACGCTTCCCCAACCCCCTCTCCCGAGTCCCGGGAAATCTGCTGGCGCTACAGGGCACGAGCCACGTATCGCGGTGCTCCAATTAAACCGTACGCAAGGCGCATCTGGAGCTTGATATATATACCACGTCGCAGATGGAGAGGCAGAAGCCGGATAGGATTCGCGGTCAGCGCACACGCACGAGTTCGCAAGAGTTCTACCGCTTTCCCACTGCCCCGAGTATAGCCAATATGTGCCTCCCATGTGGCCAGATGTCGAAACAGCAGGGCACGTTCAGAGGCACTGAAATTGCCTCGAAGTCGCCAGTGTACATACACATGAGAACACGGGGTGCTGAAGTATACGGGTGCATACATTCTGGCGCGAAACTGCCCATGCCTTGGCCATGTCGGACACGTGACCATGAGACGACCCCTGTGGATTAAGCCACATGATACGATAACCTATCTGACATCATGGTTAAAGAATGCAGCGCTAAAAGACAAGGACAAACGAAGAAGTGCACAGGAAGTGCACAGTCCTGTGCACTTCTTCGTTCGTCCTCGTCTTTTCGCGCTGCATTCTTTAACCATGATCACAGACCAACAAGCCCAAACAGCCGCTTTAGTTCTATCTGACATGACAATTAAGTGGGCAGTTACGTCCCAGAACGCTCGCACCATAATTCAGTAACTTAGCTGCCATGCTATTTATGTAGGTGTATGCAATCGCGACTTCGAAGTCCTATCAGTGCCATGGGCCGACCCACCTACATGGAGAGGGTCAATGACGATCCCTAGGCACAGTTTGTACTTGCGTTACAGCGGCCTGCGTGTCTGAGAGAGAGAGGCGCAGACGTGCGCGTTTTTCTAATAGGGTTTACTCATTCAGCCTTGCAAAGCTCCCTGCAATGATCTTCTCAAGAGTGTAGGACTTCATCGCATAGTCCCTCTGATACCGGTGGTCTGTTAAGAGTGTCATACTGCACACGACGATATATAATTGGTTTTTGGTGGAAAGGAAATGGCGCAGTATCTGTCTCATATATCGTTGGACACCTGAACCGCGCCGTAAGGGAAGGGATAAAGGAGGGAGTGAAAGAAGAGAGGAACAAATAGGTCCGTAGTGGAGGGCTCCGGAATAATTTCGACCACCTGGGGATCTTTAACGTGCACTGACATCGCACAGCACACGGGCGCCTTAGCGTTTTTCCTCCATAAAAACGCAGCCGCCGCGGTCGGGTTCGAACCCGGGAACTCCTGATCAGTGGTCGAGCGCTTTAACCACTGAGCCACCGCGGCGGGGCACACAGGACGAGAAGGAAAACGTGACCGGGGACGGCCGACAGACAGACGATGTGACGCGTTTAGGAAATACTCTGGAAGGATGCGGCTGCGGCAGGAGGACAGGTCCAAATGGAAATCTATAAGAGGGGCCTTTGTCCTCCTAGGCGTGCATTAGACTCATCTGGGATGATGATGATGATGATGATGATGATGATGAAGAGGAGATGGAAGAGGAGTGTTTTCGCGACTGCTGTGGTCAGGGAGTTGTACCATGCTTTGGGATGTGTTGAAAAATAGCGCCAACTACTCTGATCCCCCAGTTTCGGACCTTCCACTCACCCTCACTGCCTCCCATTCTCTAGCTGCGCCCTCTAGCGTAACAAAAAGAAGCGAGGCACGTAGCCGGATCATGCACGTCCGCAGCCAAGGAAATACAAAACGTGAACCCTCGCGCAGGCATCCAAGAACAGCCTAGCCCGAGACGAAATTCAAGCCCCTGGCGTAGCCGCACTTTCATCCAGACGTTCTCAGGGGCGTTTCGAGAGGCTAGAGCTGGCGCTCCAAAAACGTGACCTCTCCATCCCCAGAAGATTCTGTACGCAAAACTATGGCCCCACGAACGAGTTGTTGCTGTTCGCTTCATTCAAGCGAAAACAACACGATTCATAAGCTGGCTGTGCAGTAAGCTGCTGTACCTAAAAATATCGGCATGGGATATCGCAGCAGCTGCGGTCCTTTTTATGCCTCCGGGGAGGAATGTTGCATTAGCATGCGTCACAGAATCGGAAAAGCTGACGAATCGAAGACGCCGAATTCAGCTCGGAGGAAACTGGCCACCTCAAGAAACGAACGAATGCCGGGAGGAGACTGCGGAGACTAACAAACTCAATCGGGCATCAAAAACAAGAGCAGTCATAAAAATAAAACAAATTGCGAGAGGAAAAGAATGAAATAAAGCGCACACGGGGAGCACGACAATATCAAAGCCGCTAAATGCGGCAACATCAAAAGCAGGGACACGCCTACCGCATATATACACGGCATGTCAAGCATCGACCATCAATCACGGCGTATGCAAATTCCCCTCGATGCATGCAGCGCAGAGCAGCTAACAATCTGGCGCTCAGCACACTCCGTCCAACTTTCTTATTTAACTTCCCAGCCATCTTCTTTCATTTCCTTCCTTCCTTCATTCTCATTCACTTCTGGTTTCTTGAGGGGCGGGAGCGTCAGGTAGCGGAGACAGTCGACTAGGAAACAAATCTCACTGGATCACAAGAAGTGCTAGAGGAATAAAGGAAACGAAAAGAAAGAGAAAAGGGAGTGAAGTACGAAAAAAAAAATGCCGTTCTTCTGAATTCCTCCCAGTGCTTCCGTTGTCTCGCTGTACGGTGTGCCGAAACAGCAACCCCGTCGATACGATGCAACCAAAAACAGAACACAAACTCCATACCCGCAGTCGACAGTGCATTGAGTGCGTTTAGTAAAGAAGAGAAGAAAGAAACACGTAGCTGGGATAGAGCGAAGCGAATGCGACTGCCGGAACACTGAGGCTGAGGCGGGAGGGGAGATTGCGAGCGGTTTTGTTTTGAAACAATCTGGACCGCCTTGTGTAGACTCCGCATTTTTCGCGAAGTTTATCTCCTTCGCTTCCTCAACCCTTCTCTAGGCTGGCAAGATTGCCGAAAAGGGTAAGATGCTCCAAGCACGGGGGGGCGCATAGGCAACGCGCACAACTGCTCCAATTGCGTCGGACCTACGAGGTCGGGGGAAAGAATGGAGTCGAAGGAGGAGGAGGGGGGGGGGGGGGGCGGAGTACGGGGAGGGCATTGCGGAGAGGAGTCCACGGAAGTTATCGTTTTCCCGCGGAATCATCCGTCTTGATCTGCACCGGATTAAACGGGTATTCGCGCGTAAGCCCTACGAGGCATCACGGCGTGACAGGCGCCCCTCTATATCTTGCAGCGCGGCCAACGAAATGGCCCGTTAAAGACCCCTTCCCTACCTTCGTGCCGCTCGACGTGTGCTATATTTTTCCACTGGGTTGTTGTCTTTTAGTTCCCTTCAGAGCATTGAATGAATGCGGAAGGAAGAAAAAAAACCCCATAAAAGGATAGTTTGTTGTCTGTCTGGTCTCCGGCTCCAAATCCTGTGAAGTTCAGGCGTTTCCGCAATGATTTCAGGATGCCCGCTGCCGCGTTTTGAACCCTTTCATTTCATGTAGAGGGCGTTAAAGACGAATGAAATAGAAAAGGGACACTGTTGAGAGTATGCTTAACTTGCGCTATCATACGATGTACAATCATCCACAAAAGTTTACGGGATGCGGGAAAAGCAATATATTTCGAAACAGTCAGGCAAGCCAATCGCCTGAAACACTTGAAGGTGTGTGGAAACGAGTATGCTCCACCAGCTGGTAACATTGCCAGGCTGCTGGGTCGCGAGGCTGCCCAAAACTTTCTTTTCTTTTTTCTCCGAGAACAGGCTTCTCGTAAACATCTGTGGCCGATAGCACGCCTTAGGAACTTGACCAACGCTGGAGCATTCATTCATGCTTTGTGACGTATACACCGAGTTTTTCCAAAACACCACCACCACCGCCACCACAGTGCTTCCCATCTATTGTACCGCCGTCAGCACACTTAACATGAACCTCGTTAGGATGGCTTGGACCGGCTTGGACTGACGCCAGCGCCGCGAAGCGTTGGCCGCGGTTGCCGAGATAATGTCTCGATGTGTTCGCGGCGAATGACCATAGCAGGAGCGCAGCTGGATTTGACTTGTCTTTCGCTCGTGTCTGACCGGCGGGGAGGGTGTGCTTACTAGACAGGTTCGTTTCACCGCGTTTCGCTGGTGGCTGCTGTCTCATGCGCGCCCGATAACACGTTGCGGTTTGCTTATCTCGGCGAAGCGATAGGGCGTGCGACAGCTCGGGCACGTTTCGAATCTGGCCTCAAAGCTCCCGCTTGAAAGAAATGGAGGCTTTTAAAAGCAGAGCAAACGCGGGTTCATGGCATTCGTAGAGGTCGGGCGACAAATAAATCTGCAGATTCTGGTGGTGTAGTTTTTCAGGTTCTTCTTCATATCTTAATTCTCGGACAGCGCGCATCGGAGTGTTCTCGCAGGTTCTGGTTTCTTGCTTTAGTTCGCTCTTAGTTTACTAGCGTGCGACAACTGCGCCAAGCTCAGTGGCGTTAGCGGTCAAGGATCCCGCATTCAGTACTGTTCACGGATTGGGGTCTCTAGAACAACATGCTTTGGACTAAAAAAACGAGGTGTTCGCTTGTGCATTTGACTTGACCACACCAACCAACATCGTTATTATCCGAGCTAAATCCACAGCAAACGCAGGGTGCAAAAGAATACTAATTAAAAAAGTACTCAAGCAGGAAATTGGAGACTACAGGGAACAGAGGCTCCTTCCCATGATCCTCATTACAATCATCTCGCGCCAGCTCAGGCCACCCGTTATGTACCAGTTCCTCGTCTAGTCTTACCACTCCACCTATAATTATTTGCGCCTCGACTGCGACACACCTTGATCTCCATGTTGTAGTTTCACAAGACGATTCCGTGCAATAGGAGCTCTACACAGCCGATTTGTGCTCCTCTTGAACTCACTTTCAATAACGTTGATTCGCACTTGTTCTCTGGGCAGAGTTGCTCTCTGTGTCTTAACGCTGTGCATGTCACATTTCCAGCTGTTTTATTAGCCTCCAATGTCAGCCGTTCAAGGTGAGCACTGATACAACACATGGGTTGTGTACTTTTGTACTGAGGAACATCGATAAGCTGCCCTTCATAACTTGGGATTGACCGCAGCGGTGGCCAAGTGGTGATTGTGCCCCGATGAGCCTGTCGTTCCAAGTACAAAAAAGCTCGTGACGAATTAGGTACGTAGTTTTCCAGAGCACGGCCCACTGCACTGATATTTAAATCGCTGAACAGGCATGAGCAATAAAACAGGGAACGCTTATAAATTCGCTCCCAAAAGTCGAATTTATTTCTTCTTTTGCTTCGAACATAATGCGGCTAGAGGGCAACTGCTTAAAGATGTGCTTCTCATTCATTCAAAATCGAATTATTGAGTAGTAATTGCTGACTGCGCGCTAACAAGTGCTCTCTCCCATTTACTGCTTCAACCAACCATCACCTTCAAAAGTTTACAACGCGGAGTATGTACTAAAAAGTGTACTTCGGCAATCTCACACAAAATTATTCCTGAAATGCCTGCCAATACGAGGGTGCGTCCATGCTTTATCAGCTGGCATCAGTACTTGCTCCCACGAAACCCACGGATTCCGTAAACTTGTGCTGCCGACTGTACAGCCTGTACTGTACGCAAGCGAGCTCCGCAGACTATGGAGATCTAGCTAACGAATAAGCACGCAGATAAATGGACGTGCGGCCGCTTGTTGAAACTTCCGCCCATATCGCGAGAAAAGTTTCCTCGGGAATACACAGCTCTGCGTGGGCCCTGAACGCTCCGGCGCGGAGAGCATGTGGCGCACACAGAGGCTTTACATTGTTCAAGCCCTCTAGCCGCGCAGCTCGACCGGAGATCGTGTATCTGGACATGCAAGCGCGATACCGTGCCGGATGACATAAACCACACGCCCGCTGTTTGCGCTACGGGCCGTTTGTATATACCACTGGCCTGCGCGTGCTTCTCTCAGTGATTCAGTGGCCCTGACACTTGCTGCTGATGGAGAAACGTGGAATCTGCTGCCATCTGGGTACGAATATGATATTACTAGCAAAGCCGGCAATACTCTCTTCACGGCCATTAGGCAGCGAGTTTTACTAAATTTATACGTAACAGAATATCGAAACACACGGTGCACAAAGTGTTCGAAAAAAAAAAGACGTCAACGGCTTTAAATAAAAAGCATATTTCAGTTGCTGTGTAAAGGCGGCGCGTTTTAAGAACGGAATGGGAGAACATCTAGTCACGCTGACATATCAACGAAAGTGCACGCGCACAGACTGTCCGCGGACAATGCAACTGTCTATGCCGGAGAATACCGACAAGTTCGTTTTTCGAACGAAGTAATTTTAGTGAGGTAAAGTGTACATGACAGGCAATCAACGAAACCACGCTTCAACACCGCGACACTTATGAGGCGTGAGCGCTGCCGCGTTTTCATTATAAAGCGCTCCTCATTGACAGTTCTGGGTGCTGCCGCAAAGAGATGGAAACAGTGATGAAAGCTCACTCTTTGCCATCGTAGTTGGCAGTGCAGCCTGAAGAAGTACGCACAGGGAGAACCAAAACATGGCACCAGTCACACCGGTCCCACGGCCGAAGGGGAACTCGGAAGTTCTCGCCATGAAAAAGTATCCACACTGACGTTTCCTCACATGGGACGGACGCTCGGCGTCGTCGGTATGAGTCACGCGCGCGACCACCAGTCGCCACACTTTCACACGGTCCTCGCAACGCTCACTGTCGGCATCGCGGCGCCGAGCTTGCACAAGGAACGAGTGCGATAAGCACCGCGATAGCCACTTTTCGTCGAACAAACTTCGAGAACATTGCTTCCTCACCACACCTCGACATCGTCAAATTGGCCCGGCGGCAGCTGCTGTCTGCCAGCGTCGCGCGTTGCCGCGCCGCCTTCGCGCCTTTCTTTCGCCGCCGTGGGGCGGGGACGGTTGCGCATGCGCAGCGATCTGGTCGTTTCGCGGCTTCTGTTGGGGAGAGCAAAAACTAGCTCGCGCAGTAGTCGGAGGGGACGCCGCTGAGTGACGCTCCAGTGCTAAACGCCAACGAAGGTGCACGGTTTATCCGCGCGATGGCAGCACTTCCACACACGAAAGAAAAGAGCTCGCTGCGACTCTGCGTTGTGGTGGTTGCGGTGTGCGATAGATAATTGATAATTGGTTTTGTAGGGGAAAGGAAATGCGCAGTATCTGTCTCATATATCGTTGGACACCTGAACCGCGCCGTAAGGGAAGGGTAAAGGAGGGAGTGAAATAAGAAAGGAAGAGAGAGGTGCCGTAGTGGAGGGCTCCGGAATAATTTCGACCACCTGGGGATATTTAACGTGCACTGACATCGCACAGCACACGGGCGCCTTAGCGTTTTTCCTCCATAAAAACGCAGCCGCCGCGGTCGGGTTCGAACCCGGGAACTCCGGATCAGTAGTCGAGCGCTCTAACCACTGAGCCACCGCGGCGGGCAGCGGCGTGCGACTAGGAATCCGTTTTCCGCGCGGTGTTGTGTATTGGAATGACATGGCACCGCGTGGTGGTAACCGTACTTTCACGGAGTCCTGACATGAAAATGTTTCATAGACGCAGCTGTTACTAGCCCACTTCGGCTTAATTTTCACGTGACACGATGCAATGTGACGTCACACCAAGTTACGTGACAACGACGTAATATAACGTAAGACCAACCCGCATGAAGACGATGTAATGTGACTTCATACAACGTCACGTGACGACAACGACGTAATGTGACGGCATACCAAGTCAGGTAACAGATTATTGCAGAGTTCAAGCCACGTGGCTAGATGCCAGTTTTAAGAACATAATCAAATCCCCACCTACTAGTCCATGAAGGTACAAATGATATCCCAGCGATGGCAGGTGTGTGCTCTTTTATCCCTTGCTTTACGGCGCGGTTCAGGTGTCCGCCGATATGTGAGACAGATACTGCGCCATTTAATTTCCCCCAAAACCAATTATTATTATTAATAATTATTATTAATTATTATTATTATTATTATTATTATTATTATTATTATTATTATTATTATTATTATTATTATTATTATTATTATTATTATGACATCACTGGCTGACCTCAAATTGGTGGCAACATTCCCCGACTATATTCGCACCAAATTTCGAGCAACCGTTCGTCGTGCAGCGTTCCGAGTGGTGCCATAGCATTTCTCTTTGAAAATAGCTTACATGTTTTAGTCAAGTTGGAGGCTAGCTTGCGACCGGGCTTCGGACCGATGACATATGCACCTTCAGTTGCATGGTTTAAAGTGCGGTTGAGGTGTCCACCGAGACGTCGAGATGTGAGAGCTAATGTGCCCTTTCCTTTCCTAAAAGTAATCTTCGTATTAAAACTGTGACGCAACCAGAAATGGCGAAGTGATGTAGTATGCTTACGCGCTTTGGCATTCCTCCACGTAGGCCGCTAGAGTGCGCTCAGAATTTTTTGAGTCGTAGATGTATTGTGTAGGATTAGAAACGTTTATGACTGCGACACTCATGACAAAGATTCACCGCAGCGGTGGCGAAGTGGTTGAGCATCCGCCTCGTATGCGGGAGGTGCGGGGTTCGATCCCCAGTGCCGCCGGGTACCCACCGGTGATACAATGGGTACAAGCTTTCCCCTGGTCTGGTGCTCGGCTTATTTAGGGTGAAATGCTTGGGAAATAAGTCTCTGACCCCACCATGAGAAAAAGAAAAAATACCTTGTGACATCGCGCTCTTTGGCCATAGCTGCCCTTCCGCCATAAAAATCCATAATCATCATCACCTCATGACAAAGATGTCACAAGTCCTGCTTGAAAAATCGTTACGAATCAAGGAGATGCCTTAAGAAAAGGAAAGGTGTGTACACCAGGCGTTGTGAAGGAATATCACTGGTCCTGACTCATCGTCGTCACCAGCAGGTCTCTCCCGGGATCTTCAGATAGCCCGCTCCGGCTAAGCCAGCTGCTTCAACCCTATCCGCGCAAATTTCTTAATCTCATCCGGTTCTACCGTCCTCTCCTACGCTATCCCACTCAAAATACGCTCCGCTACCCTCACCGACCATCCGTTATTTGCCCTCCGCATCTCATGTCTCTGCCATTCCAATTTCTTTCACCCACATATCAGCTTGGGTATCATTACCTCTTCTTTGTCCCCAACACGAGTTAACTGGTCCCCTAGCTGATATCAACAAAGCGAGTGGACATGGAGGGTACTTCATAGTGACTTAGTAGTAAGTGGTACCACGTAGTGCGAGGTCAGCGAGCGGCTGCGTACGCTTAGATGTAGTGAGGCCTCAGCTCCCGTGAGCTCCTCAGTTGAGAAAGCTATCCCAGACTGCATCACGCTTGCCCACTTCATTAACGTTGTCACGGGCTCGCAAGAGAACGCAGAAATTGTAAGTCACCAATTTCGACGTCGACGCCGCTTAGCAAGGGGAAAGGCTCCCTTGTGTAAAAGAAGACGGACTATAAATACCCAAGACACATTTCGATTGATGTATAACTACCTTTATTGCATATTTTTTTCTAGTGGTTACGCTCTCTTTATTTCGCGATGTTAAGATTAACTGTTCTTCACTCGTTAATGCAGATGCCTCAGCAATATAGGCACGTGCTTCGCGCCTTTTCCGGAAGCAGCCACACCTCCCGCGATCGTTTTTTCGTTTATCTATAGATGGCTCTACACCTCAAAGCACTGAGCCACGCCGTCGGGCTTTTAAACACTCTTTTATTAGATGCATTGTTCGGGACGTTTCCGGAGCATGGTATAGATGGCTTGTAGCGACATCACAGCCGCCATCCTGTTGGCAAACCAGGAGCTCCGGATTTTCACAGACCGGTTATCTCCCCCTTCTGCAGCCATCGGCGAGGAAGGAACTTATTCCTGCACTGCTGTTGGGGTATGCAGCGACAAAATACTTCAATTGATCATCATCGTCAACAACCTAACTACGCCCACTGCAGAGTGAAGGCCACTCCCGTATTTCTCCATTTAACCCTGCCTTCTTAATCGCATCCA